>NW_026655791.1:0-6557 GCF_009828535.3 Hylobates moloch
TTATCGTCTCCCTACGGCCATGCAAGATGGTCTCCCTTTCCCTTTTCTCCCAAGCCTACCCTCTGTTATGGGAAATTCCCAGTCTTCTATTCCAAAGGACAGCCCTCTAGGCTGCCTCATAAAAAAAAAAAACAAACTTGCAAACCTTAGGCCTCAGACAAGATATCCACCCTAAACACCTTGTCTTTTTGCAATTCAGTCTGGTCACAGTACGAATTAGATAATGGGTCCAAATGGCCCACAAATGAACATTCAACTTTACAATTTTAACTGACTTAAGCAATTATTGCTGACGGCTGGAAAAATGGGGAGAAATTCCTTATGTCCAGGCCTTTTTGCACTCAGATCACAACCCGACCTCTGCAGTTCTTGCTCACCTGTTCAAATCCTTCTCTTCCATTCTCGCCGCCCTGATCGCCTTTCTCCTCCCAGCCCTACCTCCTTTTCCTTGTTGGATCTAGCAGACTGCTGTCCATCCCTCCCAGCACCTACCTCTCTCTCTCAACCACCTTTAATCCCCCAAGCCTCCTCTTTATCTTCTCAGTTGCCATCTTCCCAGTTGCCATCCTCTCAGCTGCCATCTTCCCAGTTGCCATCCTCTCAGCTGCCATCTTCCCAGCCACCATCCTCTCAGCTGCCATCTTCCCAGCCACCATCTTCCCAATCAGCAGTATCCACTTCTTTTCCTACACCTTCCCCTCCTCAGGACAATTCTAGTATTGTCTGTACCCATTCTCCTCCCCCCACCGCCCTCTCCTGAGGCCTGTAAACCCATCCTGCCACCTTATGCCCCTATCTATCCTCCACTGCCTATCAGCTCAACCCCCCTTCCCCCTTCAAACCCTCAGCAGGAACCACTTCTGGCTTCTTCCTTCTCTCCCACCTATACTCACTCAGGCACCATCTTTGGCCCATGCCCCACCCTTACTTCAGCACCTGTGCTGGAGTGCTCCCTTCGGGAAGTAGCAGGAACTGAAGGTATTGTTAGAGTTCATGTTCCCTTCTCCCTTACTGATCTCTCTCAAATTAACAAAAGACTTGGTTCATTTCCAGAAGACCCTACCTCTTATATTAGAGTTTCAGTACCTCACCCAGTCTTATGAACTTGGCATGACCTTTGCATTATCCTCTCTTCCACCCTCACCCCAGAAGACCAGGACCATATCTGGACCCTAGCTCAGGCGTATGCTAATACAATTCATCACCAAGCTCCTGCCCAGCCTACTGGCGCAAAGGCAGTCCTCAACCAGGACCCCCACTAGGATTATCAAGACGGGGCCCCTGGACGCTGCCATCGAGACCACATGATTGTGTGTCTCCTTGCAGGACTCAAAAAGGGTGTCCATAAAACAATCAACTATGAAAAACTTTCAGAAATCACCCAGGGTCCTGACGAAAACCCAGACCTTTTTCTCTCTTGTTTAACTGAAGCCATGAGAAAGTATACCAACCTAGACCCAGCCAGCTCAGAAGGGACCACTATTTTAAACCTTTGGTTCATCTCCCAATCCACCCCCGATATCCGGCACAAGCTTCAGAAGCTTGACGGTGGCCCTCAAATCCCACAACAAGACCTTCTTAATTTTGCCTTCAAAGTCTTTAACAATCGTGATGAGGAAAGTAAAATGCAAAAACAGGCAGTTTCAAATGCTTGCCTCCACCATCAGGGGCCCTGCAGGCCCACGGGCCACAGCTCCACACAGAATCCTCCTAGAATCCACCTCCACCTGGCACCTGTTTCAAGTGTGGCAATGAAGGCCACTGGTCCAGACAATGACCAAACCCAGGTAAGCCCACCAGGTCATGCCCCCTCTGCAGAGGACCCCACTGGAAGTTGGACTGTGAGTGGCCCCCACAAGGACTGCCCCCATCCCTTCCTGAGCTGGCCAAAACCTCCTACTCAGATCTCATCAGCCTTGCTGCTGAAGACTGACGGTGCCCTGCAACAGATGCCCCAGCAACTACCATCTCTTCATCCAAGCCAAGGGTAACTCTGATGGTGGCAGGTAAGCCAGCCTGCTTTTTTTAAATTAATACTGGGGCAACCTACTCTGCTTTATCTAATTTTTCAGGACCCACCTAGTCCTCCCAAGTCTCTGTTGTGGGAATTAATGGACAAGTCTCCAAACCCTGAGCCACCCCTCCACTTTTCTGCTCCCTGCACACCTTTTCCTTCACTCGCTCTTTCTTAGTCCTGCCCTCATGCCCAACTCCACTCCTAGGCAGAGACATCCTTTCAAAACTCCACACTACTCTCCACTTCCACGTTCCCCATAGTGCCCAACGCATCAACCCAGACCCCTCTGGGGCTTCTAACTTTCTTCTACTCCTCCAACCTCCCACCTTAAAACATGCAACCTTTCCTTATTCCCCATCCATAGTCAACCCCGCTGTTTGGGATACTTCCACACCTCTTTCCTCAGTCACAACACACCACACTCCTGTTCACATTACCCTTAAAGAGCCCACCCAGTTCCTATCACAGAAGCAGTATCCCATCCCCCAAGCAGCTCTCATAGGCCTAAAGCCTATCATTTCTCGCCTCCTTGCCAGTCACCTACTCCGCCCAGCAGACTCCCCTTGTAACACACCAATTCTACCTGTCAAAAAGCCAGATGGAACTTATCACTTAGTCCAGGACCTCAGGCTCATTAACCAAGCTGTACTCCCAGTATGTCCAGTAGTTCCTAACCCATATACTTCACTTTCCGGATTCCCTCCAATACCACCCATTTTTCTGTTCTAAACCTAAAAGATGCTTTTTTCACAATTCCTTTACACCCTGATTCTCAAGACCTCTTTGCCTTTATGTGGGAAGACTCCGACACTCACCTTTCATACCAGCTCACATGCGTACTACCTCAAGGTTTCAGAAACAGCCCCCACCATTTTGGGCAGGCCCTTGCTCACAACCTCTGCCCCTTATCCCTAAAACCGTCCACTCTCCTTCAATATGTTAATGATCTGCTCCTGTGTAGCCCCTCTCAGAGACTGCAACACTTCTTGGCAGAACAGGGGTATCAGGTCTCCCCTAAGAAAGCACAAATATGCACCCCCTCAGTCACCTACCTAGGCTTAGCTCTTACCCCACGAACCCGACAGCTCACAACCGACCGCATATCCCTACTCCGGTCCCTCCTGCCTCCGCAAACTAAGCAAGAAATTATCTCTTTTCTAGGACTAGCGGGATATTTTAGGCTCTGGGTTCCCTTCTTCACTCTACTTGCTAAACTTATACCAAGCTGCTAAAGGCCCTCTCCATGAGCCTTTAAACCCTGCGCAGACTATTACCCAACCTTTCCATCTACTCCATAAGGCTCTCATCTCAGCCCCCATCCTCACTTTCCCAGACCTCACCAAACCTTTCTCCCTCTATACCAGTGAATGGCATGGAGTTGCACTAGGTGTTCTAACCCAGTCTAAGGGACCCACCCTCCAGATTGTTGCCTACCTCTCTAAACAGCTTGAAGCCACAGTTCTCGGATGACCTACCTGCCTCCAAGCATCAGCGGCAGCTGCAGTCCTCACTCTTAAAAGCATAAAACTATCTCTCCATGCCAACCTAACAGTTTATTCAACCCATAACATCAAAGACATGCTAGCTCACCACAGTGTACTAAGTCTCATCCCTGCCCCATGCCTTCTCCAACTGTATGCTCTATTCATAGAAACTCCCCACATCACCATGCTAACCAGCTTCCATCTAAACTTGGCCATGCTCTGTCCCTGTCCTTGTTCTCTCCTCTTTACTCCTCAGAAGAAAAGGAGGACTACCAAGCCCAAAACCTTCAAAAACAAGGACCATGGTATGTAAAGGGAGGGTGCTTCATTGTTCCTCACTCTTAAACAATTCCTATCCTCTAAAGTCTCCACAACTCTTTTCATGTCGGGTACAAACCTCTCTTCCAACTTCTCCACCCTATTCTCACTTGTCCTCACCTTTCTAGCCGTGTTTGAGAAATCACCCAGACCTGCTTTATCTGCCACTCAGTGTCACCCCAGGAGTCCCTCTGCCGCTGCTTTTTCCTACCCACCAAGCCCGGGGCCAGGCACCCGGGCAAGATTGGCAAGTAGACTTCACTCACATGCCACCCGATAAACGGCTCCGCTATCTTCTAGTCTTTGTCTGTACTTTCTCCGGGTGGGTAGAAGCATCCCCAACAACTTCAGAGGGTGCAAATGTCGTCACACAAACTTTCATCATGCATAGAATTCCCCGTTTTGGACTCCCAACACCCATCCAATCTGATAACAGCCTGACTTTATCAGCCAAATTACCCAAGGCGTCTCTACATCCTTGGGAATAAAATGGATTCTCCACACACCCTACAGGCCCCAATCTTCAGGCAAAGTTGAAAAGGTTAACTCTGTCCTTAAAGACCAACTCACCAAGCCCAACTCTAGAAACCCGCCAGTTGTGGACAAAAAAATCTCTCATTTGCCCTCATGAGACTCTGTGCAACACAAAAAGCACCCTCTTTTTATAGTCCCTTTGAAATCATGTATGGCCGAACTTTTCTTTTAGGGCCTCCACCCTTACCAGACTCTGAGCCACCCGGAAATTACCCCCCTTCCTTAATACAGACACTGTCTTTTATTCATGAAGCAACAAATGAGGCCATGCCTCTGCCTGTCGACACCTCCTTGTCCTCTCAACATAACTGTCTTGCAGGCACAGATGTGTTTATCTGCCAACCTAACCCTCACAAAAAGCTATAACCGAAGTGGACAGGCCCTACACTGTGATACTCAGCATGCCAACTGCAGTGAGAGTCCAAGGACTCCCCTGCTGGATCCGTCGCACCAGGGTCAAGCTCACCCCGCAAGGATACTCCTTCCTCCAAAACATTAACAGTGGGCAATACTCTCGGAGTCCCTGTATAGAATAACCTAAACAAAGAAAAACGATCCTTAAAGGTAGAAGGAAGCCAAAGATGGCAAAAGGACAAACGGCCTCCGCAATGGATCATCGAATATCACGGTCCTGCCATTTGGGCTGAGGATGGTTCCTGGGGTTATAGCACTCCCATATATATGCTAAACAGAATAATTAGACTACAGAAGGTTCTAGAGATAATCACTAACCAAACCTCCCCAGCCCTGGAAATGCTCCCGCAACAACAAAATCAAATGCGCGCGGCAATTTATCAAACAGGCTACCACTAGACTAGTTATTAGCAGAAGAGAGTGGGGTCTGTGGTAAGTTTAATATCTCCAATTGCTGTCTTAACATAGACGATAACAAAAAAGCAGTTCTAGAAATTGCTTCAAACATCAGAAAAGTAGCCCATGTACCAGTCCAAACCTGGAAGGGATGGGACCCAACAAACCTTCTGTAGGGTGGTTCTCTAATTAGGAGGATTTAAAACACTGGTAGGGACAGTAATTTTCATCATTGGGTTCCTCCTGTTTCTCCCCTGTATTATCCCACTAATAATAAAAGCTATTAAAAGTCTTGCTGAAACTACAGTTAACCACCAGACAATCCAGATGATGTTCCTGCTGCAACGACACGATGGATACCAACCTGTCTGTCAAGAATACCCCCAAAATTAAGTTTTTCTTTGTTTCCAAGGTGCCCACACCACCCCCCATGTCACGCTTGAAGTAGTTATTGAGAAAGTCATCCCTTTTCCCTTTTTCTATAACAAAATAGATGGGAATGAAAGATTCTCCCCAGGGCCTGAAAGCTTAAGGGAATGAATAACTCCTCCCTTCTCAGGCCCAGTCCCAAGATCCAAGACCACTTGCAAGAGCAGCGTGCCTCAGCAAGATAGCAGAAGCAGGAAGAGAGCTGGCCGGAAGACACGTACCCCCTGAAGACCGAGAGAGAGGCCATCAGGGTACCACGTAGCAGTTACATCAGACTGAGACACTTTCTGTTTAGAGGAGACTATAAAATCCCTGCCCCGCCCTCATTTGGTGCTGACGCCATTTTAGGTCTCAGCCCGTCTGCACCCAGGCGCTCATTAAAACAGCGTGTTGCTCCACACTACCTCGTGTTGTCTGTTGGTGTGCTCTTGGGGTTCGAACCAATACAAGAACCTTTCACTCTCCCTCTCTCAAAATATCTCATTGTATTGTACTCACCTATTTCTGAACTGCAATTGACCGCAGATAACTGAAACTGCAGTAAAGGAGGAATTACTGTAATACATATTCATGAAATGTCTAGGTCATTTCTAAGTAAGTTAAAAATACCAAAATATTAATCACAAAACGTAAGTTTAAAGTATACATATTTTGGCATCTTGTTTTCAAACAGTATAGATATGCTATTTGGGTCTGTTAGTAAACATGAAAAAATTACTCCATGAAGAAGCACATGTTCTAGAAATTATGAAATGCATAACCATAAAATGTTTATATATAACAGAGGGTTGTAAATTGTTTTACTTCCTGGGTTTTCACTAGAAATTAAGGTTACTAAGAGCTGAAAATCCTAATCAATATATGGTAATTTAAAATAGAAATAAAAGGAAAACAACTGTTGTACGTGAGTAAAGTAAGACATGTTTTTAGTAAGTGAAGCTATGAGGTACAGAAGAAGAAAAAAA
>NW_026655792.1:0-6554 GCF_009828535.3 Hylobates moloch
CCAGGCTGGAGTGCAATGGCATGATCTCAGCTCGCTGCAACCTCCGCCTCTTGGGTTCAACAGATTCTCCTGCCTCAGCCTCCTGAGTAGCTGGGACTACAGGCACACACAACCACGCTTGGCTAAATTTTGTATTTTTAGTAGAGACGGGGTTTCACCATGTTGGCCAGGCTGGTCTCGAACTCCTGACCTCAGGTGATCCGCTCACCTCGGCCTCCCAAAGTGCTGGGATTACAAGCATGAGCCACTGCACCCGCCCAGAACAAGAACTATTGCCTCCATTTTATAGATAAAAACAACTAAAGCATCACAGTTTTTGTGACATCATAAAGATAACATAGCTAAAAGGGGTTTGTGATAGGTAGAATAATGGCCTTCTAAAGATATCCACATGCTAATTCCAGCAAACTGTGAATATTTCAGATTAGATGGCAAAAAAAAAATTAAGTTGCACATAGAATTGAGTTCACTAATCAGCTGACCTAAAATAGGGTAATAAATGAATCCAAAATATTTCTCCCCAAAATATTGAAGATTGTTAAGTCGAAGATACTAAAAACGCAGGGGAACACTCTGCATCAGCCTCTATTAGTCTGATGGCAGGATATAAATCCTTTATTACCGGAGACAGCGCTTTTTTGTCAGCTCAGAGAAAGCACCAACCAGCAGGTGCCAGAGGAATCTGGAAAACAAATTTTACTATTTTCCCACATTCCCCTGTTTTTCAAAAGACAAAACTTGCTCTCTCCATTGTGTTATCATTATGCTAAGATTTATTGCTCTTTTTAAAAATACTATTTAAGCAAGACCCCTAAGCCACTGCCTTGAGAGAGATTCTTTTGAACTGAGTTTTTCCCAGATCATGGGTACAGCATGTGTCAATAAACTTGCTGTTTTTTCTCTTGTTAATCTGACTATTGTTTCCATGAGAGTGTCTCAACTAAGAATTTATGAGGCTTAAAAAACAACGTAATTTTTCCCTTCAGTCTCATGGCCACAAAGAGATTGAGAGAGACACTCTCCTCACTCCAGGGCCAATGGATGGAATTCTGAAACCTGACAAACATTGGCAGAAAAATCAGTGATCCAGATCTCTATCTGCAGTGCTTGGTAGAAAGGGGAAGGTATTTTTTTTTCTTTTCCAATTTTTTTCCAAATTAAAATAACAGGAGAAAATCATTTGCATAAAATTGCTTTTAGATATAGTAACTCTGGTGTTTTTATTTTGGCTTATCGGTTCAAGTTGCTTTGAAATACATCGATTAGCTATATTTAAAATAAATCCATTTATCCATTTTTTACAAGAAGCTCTGTTTCCAAGTTCCTGTAAATTCATCGTGGTATTTACAAAAAGTACTTCAGTCTGACTGAAAAAGCCTTTTTTGTCCAGTGGAGATGTAAATCTTACCATGTCTTTTAAATGTTGACTTCCAGGTAATTAATCAGCATTCCAGCACAGATCAGACTTAAAACAGGGTTAAAGATCTTTAGATCCACTAGAACATTTCTTTGCTCAGTGGATACCTTTAGCTCAAAAGAGAAATGTTTATAAGAATTAGTTTACATTGCTTGTTTTAAATTATTTGTATGTCTCTTGACTTTCTGTGGAATCTATTTGTAATCTTTTCTGTTGGACAGCTTTTGATTTACTGTCTCACTGTTTGTCTCTTTTAATTTTCCATCTATGGAACACACAGTGTTGTTGGGTCTTTGTGTGAGAATGGTTAACTGAAACCCTAGAGAATGTTTCACATTCTTTAAACTATCATTGGAAATGGTCTGGATCTTGAAAGGATTGAAGCCCTTGTTCCCTCTTTGAAGACCTTTGTTAAAGCTATAAAGGCATTTTTGGTTTTGTTCTCATGTGTGCTTATTTGCCTTGGTTTTGAGTCATTTTTTTCAGGCATACCATTCATTTAAAACCTTGGTTTATGCTTAAAGCATGATGAAAACATTGTGTTTTTTTTCTTCATTTTTTTCTCCTAAGCTAAATGGGACCATATACTCAAGAAGGAAACAATTTATTAAAACATTTTAGAGACAATCAACTCTAATTCAAAGCAGGTAAATATTTTGATTTCCATCTTAGCTAGATATTTATTCTCTGATTTAAAAGAATAAATTGAAGCTAGTGTAGTTAAATGGATGGGTCAGCCCTGGATATTGTTCAAACTGCAGCATAGTTTTTAGGGGAATTGAAAGCAATTGCTTTTTTCTTACAAATGGAGTCATTACATAGACAAAAATGCCCCTCTACAAACATTTTAAAGTCCATGTATTTATTTCAAAATGTTTGCAAATACTTTTAAAGAAAATCAGGATATTGGAAATGGTACTGTTCACTTTTGAAAAAGGCAAAACAATTAGTGATAACCCTAGACCTTCAATGGGCAAATATTCCCCCTCTCACCCCAAAACTGTGTTGTTTATCCTAAATCTGTCTTCTTACTTGTTTTAAGTTTGAACTTAGATTTCTTCATACATAATAAACTGTAACCTAACTGAATAGGTAAACACACTATAGCCTCCTCTTGTACCAATCTCATCGTTTCAGCCAATCACAAGTGGCCAACTGTTCAGTGTTCAAATAAGGCAAATGTCAAGCTATAACCACTGTTTCTGTATCTATACTTCCATTTCCTGTGTGTCACTTTCCTTTTTCTAGCTATAAGTATTTTCCAGACATGTGGTAGCCCAGAGTCACTCTGAATCTATTCTTGTTCCAGGGGCTGTTCTAATCACAAATCATTTTGTGCTCAAACTTTAAGATTAATTTTTCTAAAATTTTTCTTTTAAAAGATAACATCAGGAGTGGGATGCAATGTAGAACTTCCAGTGAACCCTAGGAGCATCCAGTGACCAAGAGAGTTTTCTGCTGTGCCCATTGTGTCCATTGCTGTCTTGCAGCAACTGGAGATTGTGAGTAAATTCTCTCAAATTCTGAAGTTCCACAGATTTGTGTTTGAAGTATTTGAGTTTGCTCGAGCAATTTTTTTTTTTTTTTTTTTTTTTTTGAGACTGAGTCTTGCTCAGTCACCCAGGCTACAGTGCAGTGGTGCTATCTCGGCTCACTGCAACCTTTGCCTCCCAAGTTCAAGCAATTCTCCCATCTCAGCCTCACAAGTAACTGGGATTACGGGCACCCGCCATCATGCGTGGCTAATTTTTGTATTTTTGTAGAGATGGGGCTTCACCATGTTGGCCAGGCTGGTCTTGAACTCCTGACCTCAGGTGACCCACCGGCCTCAGACTCCCAAACTGCTGGGATTACAGGCGTGAGCCACAGCGCCCAGCCTGAGCAATTTTTTCATACAGTCTGTGTTCAGATGTCACAATGGAAATGACTAGATCCAGGATAAAATTGGATCTGATAATTAACAGGATTAGATACAGCTAGATGCTTTGGATATCTGACAGTGGTAGACAGAAACTTGCAGCAAATGACAATACAATAGTGGTATGAACTCTAGCTTTTGGAAATTTGCAGAATTTTTTTTGTTTTATCCCTTTTGTTTTGTTTCGATTCTTGTGAGCTTAGAGAAAAAAAAATTGATCAAGAGGACTCCCTCTTCCATCTGCACCTACATTTGCACTTATAGGTATTAGGCCCTAAAAGCAGCAAATGCTTACAAAAAAAAGGCAAAATTATACTAACAACAATTTTAAATTACAACGAAATGTTCTAAATGAACAACATTGCACTTTAAAAAAAATGCATTTAATAATGAGACCTCCCAAATTAGTTTAACACCAGGGATGCTTACTGATGTGCAGAAGCTTCTAAAAAAATTTCAGTATTTATTGCCTTTTAAAAAAGACTCTTTATAAAAGGCAAATAAAACACTGAAGCAACTAATTGATAAATAATGAATTCATAAGCCTTTGGATTAGTTTACTCTGAAGGTAAAAAGAAAGCTGGATAAGACGTTTCTAAAAAGTAAGCTCTCGGGTAACGTAGGCTTGCTTTTATTCTTCAGAGCAATTCATGCTGAATCCAGGCATAGAGAATGCTCTCTTTGCCATATTGGTTAATGAGTTCCACTTTGAAGTAAGTAATTTCAACTAAGAAACCAAAGCTAAGTTAAGAAGACTGCCTGTTGAATCATATCAGTCTCCAAAATATACCTTAAAGGCATTTAGCTGACCATTTTGAAACCATTTTGTAAAAGAAATGTGCACTTATAAAGGAAATATCAGTTTGCAAAAGTGTATGCATCTGCACCAGGAAGAAAGGGAGGACTGAGTCACTAGAAACTTCTAGCATTAGTTTTAATTTACATGACAAGTCTTACCTTTATTTAGGGTGTTTTTCCTTGCTATCTTGTCTTACCTTATACCATCCTTCCTTGGTTTGAGCAAATGACTGTACACTATATAGGCTTGAAATCTCAGCTCTGTGCTTTGGAGATATTAATTTTTACCTTGCTTTCCCTAAGAATCAGTTCATGATAAGAAGTGTAAATTTAAAGCTGGGCAGCAACTGGAGATTGTGAGTAAATCATCTCTCAAATTCTGAAGCTCCACAGATTTGTGTTTGAACTACCTGAGTTTGATTGTTTTTTGATACAATCTGTGTTCAGAAGTCACAACAGAAATTGGACTGGATCTATGATAGCACACACCTGTAGCCCCAGCTACTCAGGAGGCTGAGGTGGTACAGTCTATTGAGCCCAGAAGTTCAAGGCTACTATGTGCTATGATCATGCCTATGAATGGCCACTGCAGTCTAGCCTGGGTAACATAGCAAGACCTTGTCTCTTTTTTAAAAAAAAGCTTCAGGCCGGGTGGGGTGGCTCATGCCTGTAATCCCAGCACTTTGGGAGGCTGAGGCAGGCGGATCACTTGAGGTCAGGAGTTCACGACCAGCCTGGCCAACATGGAGAAACCCTGTCTCTACTGAAAATATTAAAAAATCAGCCGGGCATGGTGACACGCCTATAGTCCCAGCTTCTTGGGAGGCTGAGGCACGAGAATCGCTTGAACCCGGGTGGCAGAGGTTGCAGTGAGCCGAGATTGCGCCACTGCACTCTATCCTGGGCGACAGAGCAAGACTGTCTCAATTAAAAAAAAAAAAGAAAGTGTGAATTTATGGTTGCCTAGCTAACAATTGCTTAGGGCAATAAATACAGGGAATTGGAAAGTTGATAGTCCGAATGGGAAAAAAAAATTGAAAATTGGCAAATAAAAAAGCTTAATGAAAGCTCTAAGATCTTCTGTCTCTATGTCTATGTGCTATGCATATATGGTATTTCTATGTGATCTAAAACAATATTTGATAAATAAAGTTACGTTAAAGTAACTTTAAATAAAGTTTTTTGGTAAAATAAAATAGGAATGTACTCAGAATTATCGGTATTAAATAAAATTTGACCTTTTTCCTGGGTCTACTTTTCAAACAGGCTTATATTGTCTATGATACACATTTCAAGTTTATAAAACTACTGCTTCTGTACTATTTTTTATACTTACTTGATTTGTTTATGAGCTTATGTATTTGGTTTTGAAACTTTAGATTCTGAGGCCTAGATAGGGGACCATGGTGAGGCCTGGGGACATATGTGTGGCCACAGTACCTGTGCTCTCAGCTGCAGTGCAGAGCCAAGCCCCAAAAGGCCCCATTCTCCCTGGCCCAGCTCTATCTCTTGGCCATGCTGGGAGGATCAAATCCTCCAGTCATCCTTTTCACAATTCTATCTACTGTCCTGAGCTTTACACCTGATGTGTAAACTTAGGGCCCAAATGTATCCTGCCCTTCATTGCTGTCCTTGGGTAGCAGGTGGGAACTTTGGACCCAAGATGACTGGAGAAGACATTAGGAAGTCTGCTATTGTCATAGCTTCAAAATTCTTTTTTGTAATTTAAATTCTGAAAGTCATGCTATGTTAAAGTAATAATAATAAAATATCTAAGTCATTTCTAAGTAAGTTAAAATACTAAAACAATTAATATTAGTTTAAGTGTATATACTTCAGTACCTTATTTTTGTATGGTGTAGGAAAATAAAATATATCTAGATCTATTAATAAAAAATTGAGAAAGTATATCTTTCTGAAAAAGTATAAAATGATTTTCATCTACAAATATTTATATAAAAGGGTTCAAAATTACTTACCTCCCAGATGTTTTTACTGGGAATTAGGGTTACTAAGAGTTAAAACAGTATTTAATATATGTAAGTGAAACTACTGGATATAAAAGGAAGAATTCTGTGTACAGAATGTATTGAAAAAGTAAGATATGTTCTTGATGAGTAAAGTTGCAAAGGCATGAAGATGTATATTTGTCAAGAAAAATAATCTTGTTTAGTTTAGTAAATCATGCTGCTATAAAGACACATGCACACGTATGTTTATTGCGGCACTATTCACAATAGCAAAGACTTGGAACCAACCCAAATGTCCAACAATGATAGACTGGATTAAGAAAATGTGGCACATATACACCATGGAATACTATGCAGCCATAAAAAATGATGAGTTCATGTCCTTTGTAGGGACATGGATGAAACTGGAAACCATCATTCTCAGCAAACTATCACAAGGACAAAAAACCAA
>NW_026655793.1:0-6550 GCF_009828535.3 Hylobates moloch
TTTTGCCCATGGGATGGAACAAGTCCAATTTGGACACCCACCATTTGCCAACCTCTCCTTGGGTACATGTCTGAGTGAGCCTGCTTGCAGGTCAGGCCTGCCCAGCTGGGGATGCATCCCAGTTCATAGTCCCTTTGCAGACAGATCACACTTTGCTGGTCTATATTTGCCCTCAGATCCCACCACACTGCTGAGTCATACTTGACCACACCCTTCTCCCAGTCACTATGCTGGTGAATTGGCACATGGGCCTCCCCATTCTACTACCACCTGTGTGCATGCATCCTTGTTCCACACCATGCTGCAAGACTGCCACTGCCAGTGGGCATGTGTACATGGACCCAGATACACCACCACTGAAACGCCACAAGCATGCACCTGCAAGGAGAGATTCCACGGCCACTGCCCTGATGAAGGACTTTGGCAGCAACCTCATTGGAGTGTTGTTGTCAGCAGACTGAACACATTAGCCCCTATGGCTCAGGAGGTGCTCAACATCAAAGGATGTATTATTTTAGACAAAACAGACTTTTAACAATGATCAAAAAGAAAAAGAAGGACATTACATGATGAAATGTTCAATTTAACAAGAAGGTTTAACTATCCTAAATATAAATGCACCTAACATGAGTACCGAGATTCATAAAACAAGTTCTTAGATACATATGAAGATACTTTGATAACCACACATTTATAGTCAAAGACTTCAGTAGGGTATGGTGGCTTATGCCTGTAATCCTAGCACTTTGAGAAGCCTAGGTAGGCAGATCACCTGAGGTCAGGAGTTCAAGACAAGCCTGGCCAACATGGTGAAACCCTGTCTCTATTAAAAACACAAAAATTAGCTGGGTATGGTGGCAGACGTCTGTAATCCCAGCTACTCAGGAGGCTGAGGTAGGAGAATCACTTGAACTCAGAAGGCAGAGGTTGCAGTGAGAAGAGATGGCACCATTGTACTCCAGCCAGGGCGACCAGAGCAAAACTCTGTGTCAAAGAAAAAACAAAAAGTAAAAGACTTCGACATGCAGCTGATTGTATTAGACTGAGGGAGAAAATGGAAATACAATCAGAACCTAAACTTGACACTAGACCAAATGGACCTAACAAATATTGACAGAATCCTTCAACACACAACATCAGAATATACAATATTCTGATTTGCACATGGCCCATATTTAAAATCAA
This sequence comes from Hylobates moloch, assembly GCF_009828535.3. Classification (NCBI taxonomy): domain Eukaryota; kingdom Metazoa; phylum Chordata; class Mammalia; order Primates; family Hylobatidae; genus Hylobates; species Hylobates moloch. Next base: position 1,186 of record NW_026655793.1, read on the forward strand.
CTACATACTGAGCCATACAGCAATTGTTAAAAAATTCGAAAGAATCAAAATGAAAACAGCAACATTTACAAAATGCAGTGCAATAAAAATAAAAATAATATCAAGGATATCTCCAAACTATAGAGCTACACAGATATTAAACAATTTGCTGCTGGTAAACTTTGGGTAAATAAAATTAAGGCAGAAATTTTAAAAAAGTTACAAATTATTCCTTCCTTCCTTCTTTCTTTGTTTCTTCTTTCTGGGGCCCAGACTGGAGTACACTCGGCTCGCTGCAGACTCCCTGCGTCCGGCTCCCATGATTCTCCTGCCCTGGCCTGCGGGCTGCCTGGGATTGCTGGCGCGTGCCACCACCCCTCCCTGTTTTTTCTCCTTTGGCTGGAGGCGCGGTTTCGCACGTCAGTCAGGCTGGTCTCCAGCTCCTGACCTCTGGTGGTCTGCCTGCCTCAGCCTCTAGAGGTGCTGGGACTGCAGACGGAGGCTCGCTCACTCGGTGCTCAGTGTTGCCCCGGCTGCATTGTGGTGGCGTGGTCTTGGCTCTCTGCAGCCTCAGCCTCCCAGCTGCCTGCCTTGGCCTGTCAGGGTGCTGGGATTGCAGCCTCTGCCCAGCCGCCACCGCGTCTGGGAGGTGGGGAGCATCTCTGCCTGGACGCCCATCGTCTGGGTTATGAGGAGCTCCTCTGCCCGGCCGCCCCATATGGGAGGTGAGGAGAACCTCTGCCCAGCCGCCACCCCATCTAGGAAGCGAGGAGCGCCTCTGCCCGGCCGACCCGTCTGGGAAGAAGTGAGGAGCGCCTCTGCCCGGCTGCCCCGTCTGGGAAGTGAGGGTCGCCTCTTCCCGGCCGCCCCTTCTGGGATGTGATGAGCGCCTCTGCCTGGCCGCCCCGTCTGGGAAGTGACAAGCGCCACTGCCCGGCTGCCCCGTCTGGGAAGTGAGGAGCGCCTCTGCCCAGCCACCCATTGTCTGGGATGTGAGGAGCGCCTCTGCCCGGCTGCCCCGTCCGGGAAGCGAGGAGCCCCTCTGCCCGGCCACCACCCCGTCTAGGAAGTGGGGAGAGTCTCTGCCCGGCCGCCCCGTCTTGGTAGTGAGGAGCACCTCTGCCTGGCCGCCCCCTCTGGGATGTGGGGAGTGCCTCTGCCCGGCTGCCCCGTCTGGGAGGTCTACCACAGAGGCCAGAAGCAATGTGGGGGTCAGACGGGTGGCTCACGCCTGTAGTCCCAGTACTCTGGGAGGTCGAGGCAGGTTGATCACTTGAGGCTAGGAGTTCGAGACCAGCCTGGCCAACATGGCGAAACATGAAAAATACAACTGACAAACCACCCAACCAACCAAGTGACAACAAAACAGGTCTACCCTGGAGTCATACTCTAATTTTTTCCATTTTCCTCCCTTTCTGATCTTTTATCCCACCTTCTTTTTCTTCCTCTTCCTTCTCCTTCTTCTTTGTCAAATAGAGGATTGAGTTATTATCATTGATCCATACAAAGTCCCTCTCTCATTCATTTTCTTTAATTCGCACCCCCCATTTCTATTCCCCATCTTCCCATGTGCAACCTTCCTAATATGTTTGATATGCATCTTTTTGTTTGTACGTACTTTTAGAAAATGTTTATTGTTTTGTGTGCAAAAAAAAAAAAGAAAAAAAGAAAAAAAGTTACAAATTATGCACTGTCAGCAACATAACGCACAAAACTTGGAAGACTTCTCCTTGAGGAAAACAGAACCAAAACAAGTTGACCACTCTCATCACTCCTATTCAACAGTGATGGAAGGCCCAGTCAGAGCAATCAAGAAAGCAAAATAAGGCCGGGCGCAGTGGCTCACACTTGTAATCCCAGCACTTTGGGAGGCCGAGGCGGGTGGATCACGAGGTCAGGAGATCGAGACCACGGTGAAACCCCGTCTCTACTAAAAATACAAAAAATTAGCCGGGCGTGGTGGCGGGCGCCTGTAGTCCCAGCTACTCGGAGAGGCTGAGGCAGGAGAATGGCGTGAACCCGGGAGGCGGAGCTTGCAGTGAGCCGAGATTGCGCCACTGCACCCCAGCCTGGGTGACAGAGCGAGACTCCGTCTCAAAAAAAAAAAAAAAAGAAAGCAAAATAAAATGTATCTACATAGAAATATTAAACTGACCCAATTGGACCGTAGAGTGTTCTTTTTTATAAACATAAACATTGACCCTTTTGGTCTTAAAGCTGATAACTTAATATTTGTTTTACTTCAGTCCATTTCTCAAAAATAACCTTCATGCCTCATAAGAAAGTATAACTGAAACTCACCATATCACCATACCAGATGCTGGACCCCTTATTTACCAGGATTGCTTCCTTGCCCCTCCTTGGCTCTTATTTTCTTACACATTGTTACATTTTCTACCCGGTTTCAGTAAGTCAGGGAGATGGATTTGAAGCTAGGCTTCCATCTCCTCAGCTGCAGTGTCCAGTTAAAGCCTTTTTCCTTAGCAATACTTACTGTCTCAGTGATCGGTTTTCTGTGCTGGAAGCTGCAGGACCTAGACCAAACTCCTGGTGCCTTATTAACAAATAGAGAAGGTTAAACTATCTCTCTTCAAAATTTTATTCATTCTGTTTCTAGAAAACCCCACAGTCTCTGCCCACAGGTGCCTAAAACTGATTTTAAAAACCCAACCTTAGCAAAGTTTCAGGATACACAATCAATGTACAAAATCAGTAGCATTTCTATTCATAAGTTATATCCAAGCTGACAGTCAAATCAAGAACACAATTCCATTTATTGGAAAACACTGCTAAAATAATCAGATGTGACACAAATAAATGAAATAAACCCATAATTTTGGATAGAAAAGTCAGTATTATTAAAATGATCATATATCCAAAACACTTTACACATTTAATGTTCTTGCTACCAATGATATTTTCACAGAATTAGAAACTAGTATTTTAAAATTTATTTGTAACAATAACAACAATTTGACTAGCCAAAGCAATCCTAAGCCAAAGTCTGAAGCCAATGGTATCATACTATCTGACTTCAAACTCTACTACAAGGCTACAACCACCAAATAGCATAGTTTGTAAAAAAAAAAAAAAAAAATACCTAAATAAACTGCACAAATTAGAGAAGCCCAAAATAGAGTCACAACCCATTATTGGGGGAACTCACCCGCAATATTTCAACATAGGTTCTTTCCATAAATGTCGGCCAGCTGAGAAATAAAGACAGACAGTACAAAGAGAGGAATTTTACAGCTGGGCTGCCGGGGGTGACATCACATATAGGTAGGACCGTGATGCCTGCCTTAGCCTCAAGACCAGCAAATTTTTATTAAGGCTTTCAAAAGGGGAGAGGGTGTAAGAACAGGGAGTAGGTAAAGATCACATGCTTCAAAGTGCAAAAAGCAGAACTACTGATAAGGATCCAACAAAGATCACAAGGCAAAGGGCAAAAGCAGAACTACTGATAAGGATCTATGTTCAGCAGTGCACATATTGTCTTGATAAACATCTTAAACAACAGAAAACAGGGTTTGAGAGCAGAGAAACGGTCTGACTACAAATTTACCAGGGCAGAGTTTTTCTCCCCACCCTAGTAAGCCTGGGGGGTACTGCAGGATACCAGGGATGGTATCTCCATCCTTATCTCCACCGCATAGGACAGACATTCCCAGAGCAGTCGTTTATAGGCCTCCCCCCAGGAATGCATTCCTTTCCCAGGGTATTAATAGTAATATTCCCTGCTAGGAAAAGAATTTAGTGATATCTCTCCTACTTGCACATCCATTTATAGGCTCTCTGCAAGAAGAAAAATGTGGCTCTTTTTGCCTGACCCCACAAGCAGTCAGACCTTAAGGTTGTCTTCCCGTGTTCCCTAAAGATTGCTGTTATTCTGTTCTTTATCAAGGTGCACTGATTTCATATTGTTCAAACACAGGTTTTACCATCAATTTGTACAGTTAACATAATTATCACAGTAGTCCTGAGGTGATGTACAGCCTCAGCTTATAAAGATAACAGGATTAAAAGATTAAAGAAAAGCTTTAATAAATAAATATTATTTATTTAATAAATAAATAAATTATAAAAGTATTATTTGGGAAATGATAAATGCCCATGAAATCTTCACAATTTATGTTCCTCTGCTGCAGATCCATCTCAGATCTGATCATTGACCAAGTCAACAAGAATAAGCAATAAGGAAAAATCTCCATACTCAATAAATAATGCTAGGATAACTGGCTACTTATATGCAGAAGATTGAATTAAACCCCTTGCTTTTATCCTATACAAAAATCACCTAAACATATATTAAAGATTTCACTATAAGCCTAAAAATTTAAAAACCCAAGTAGAAAACCTAGAAAGTATCATTCTGTACATAGGCCCTGGCAAATATTTCATGACAAAGATTCCAAAAAAAACTGCAACGAACACAAAAATTGGTAAGTCAGACTTAATTTAACTGAAAAGCTTCTGTACAGCAAAAGAAACTGTAAACACAGTAAACAGAAAACCCACTCAAGGTGAGAGCATATTTGCAAACAATGCATCTGACAAAGGTTTAATATCCAGCATCTATAAAGAAATTAAATTGCCAGGCATGGTGGCTCATGCCTATAATCCCAACACTTTGGGAGGCCGAGGCGAGCAGATCACCTGAGGTCAGAAGTTCGAGACCAGCCTGACCAATATGGAGAAATCCTGTCTCTACTAAAAGTACAAAAAAAAAAAAAAATAGGCAGGCATGGTGGTACATGCCTGTAATCCCAGCTACTCGGGAGGCTGAGGCAGGAGGAACCCAGGAGGTTGAGGTTGTGGTGAGCCAAGATCGCGCCATTGCACTCCAGCCTGGGCAATAAGAGTGAAACCCCATCTCAAAAAAAAAGAAAGAAAGAAAAGAAATTAACTCACAGAAAACAATCCCATTAAAAATGGGCAAAGGACATATACAGACACTTCCAAAAAGAATACATACATGCAGTCAACCAGCATATAAAAATGCTCAGCATCATTAATTATTAGAGAATTACAAATCAAAACACAATGAGACGCAATCTCACACAAGTCAGAATGGCTATTACTAAAATACCAAGAAATAACAGACGCTGGCAAGGCTGTGGAGAAAAAGGAACATTTATACACCGCTACTGATTATGTAAATTACTTAAGGCATTGTGGAAATTAGTTTGATGATTTCCCAAGTAACTTGGAACATAACTACCTTTGACCCAGCAATCCCACTGCTCAGCATATATTCAAAGAAATGGAAGTATTCTATGATAGAAATACATATACACATATGTTCATTACTGCACTATTTGTACTAGCAGAGACATGAAATTAACCCAGGTGTGCATTAACAGTAAGCTGAATTTAAAAAGTACAT
>NW_026655794.1:0-6549 GCF_009828535.3 Hylobates moloch
CGGAGCTCCCAGGATGGAGGCCTTCCCTGGCCACTGACTCCTGGGGACCTGGTCTGTGACCTCACGTGCTGAATGCATACTCAATACCAGCAGTGCTTTCCTGGGCTACGCTTCACAGCTCTTCTCACCACCATTTTCCAAGCACATCTCAGGCAGAACACGACTGCAGGCCTACCGCTTCCTTTGAGGGCTCACATTTACAAGATAACACGTGATCTGACAGATTCAAGGTCAGACGTTAAATCCTAAGCCACCTCTGAGTCTAATATGTTTTTCCTGAAACCACTAAGGAAGCCCCACAGATGTGCTTCCTGTACTAGGCACGTGGTTGATTTTCTCCCTCATGGATCATTACCTTGGAAACAGCTCAATCCAAATCAAGGCTGTGCCCCAAGAAGGTCCCTGCTCCCACTCTCCACAGCCAGGGGGTGAGCAGCCTCCCTGGAAAGCCAGACGAGGCATCACTCAGGTGTGAGGGACTCACTGGGGGCGCTGGCTTTCCCTGGCCAGGAAGGTGCTGGGGCGGCGGGCTCTCCTGCCTCTCTGTGTCCGGGGTTTGCAGTCTGAGGACATGGCCCAGAGACACTCCCTGGCCGTTCTGCTCTGCAAGTCAGGTCGACGGCTCCATCTAGGGGACACAGAATTACCTCGACAGCTGAGGCAGAGGAACTCCCCGCAGGCTCCCGAAACAGCCAGGGAAAGAGAGAGAGAGCTCACTCCAAGAGCAGAGCAGGCACTGATGGTTACCCGACATTCTTCTACGTAGCGAGAGTCCAGCTGACCTACGGCAAGGGGCTCGGAGAACACTTTTCTCAGAAACAGGAGAAACAGGCACAGAAATACAGGAAAGGAGAAAATCCCACTTCCTCCCTCACCCCAAAACCTGGGGTTTGAAACAGGCTCTGTCCCCTCCCGAGTGCCTCTGGCCAGTGCGCACGTCGACACGGATGCCTCGGCCACGTAGGTTTTAGCTGCCAACTCAAAAGAAAAATGCTGAGAGTAGCTGCAAGGGGCGATCTCCACTCCCCTCCAAGCTAACTTACTGGTTACCGTTTATGACTGTGTTAACATACGATCGCCATCACGATGTGGGTTTGGGGTCCGTGGCAGGTGCAACGTGGGTGGGGACTTTTAAATTTCCCAAAATTTAAATAATCCTGCCATTACAGATTATATTTAACTGTTATTTAAAATTAACCACATCCATTGCCGAGGACAGATACCTCCCATTAGGCAAGAGGAGAGCAGTCTGCACTATTTCCTGGAACTCACTTAAAATCAAGACGCCACCCTCACTCACACCGAGTAGCTGAAAGCAGAAGTTTCGGCACGTCCTATGTATGTTGTTTCTGGAAACACCCTGCACCTTTACAGACTAAAAGTACATCACAAATCCTGGTTTACAGCCTAGATCAAAAAGGGGCAGCTCCAGGAACGAGGGTGCGTCTGAGGAGGAAAGAGAGCTCACCTCGGAGTCAGTGATGAAAAACATCCTCCCGCCAGGAAGGGGCCGCGACTCCGGGCTCCTGCTGGATCCGCATTTTCACAGCCCAAAGCATCGTGTACCCTGATATGCGGCTCTTCTGAACGGAGCTGACCACGGAAACCGAGCTGACCACGCATCTCCACGTGGGTCACTTCCTATGAGTCTCCCTCGATGCAACCAACTGTCTGAGTTTGCTCCAATGAGGTGATTGCTTCCATTTTGTAAAGGAGGAAAGTGGGGCTGAAAACTAAGTTTCCGAAAAATTACAGAAATCAACTACATCCTAAAATCTTTCTAACAGGCTACATGACTTCAGTGCATAAGAATTAAACACAACTTGGAGAGACACAAAAGCATCCAATTCAAATGGACGGGTTCCCCGAGAAACTGACATGGTTGGTGTAATATGACACCAAGTCTCACCGAGGTTCCTTACACAACAACTTGATTTTCCGAAGGAAAAACCACGGATGTTTCCATGAGCACATGTGGGGTCGTAGTTACACCTACTGTCCTCCTTCCCACCCACGTATTAATTGTGACCCTCACATACTTTCATATTTTGCTTGAGTCCTATGATTCCTTTCAAGGGTCAAATTTTACTGCTTTTACAGAAACGGAAACCACAGGGAGGACACCGTGAAATTAAAGTGCTAACCAAAAGAGGGCTTTCAACTTATCCAAATTATCTAACGCACAGTGGGGCTACTTCTTGAGAATTACTCCTAATGTTTAATATTTATTTATAGCCCATAAAATGTTGCTCAAGAATTATTCCTTCCTGCCACGTGATGTCCAATTCGGTACTGAACAGAGGCTCCAGAGGATACAGACACCGTCATTTTGCCCACAGCTGCGGCTGTTTTCCTTGATTCCTGGACTTCAGAGGACAGTCGCTGGTGGGGTTGGAGGCTCCCTGCCAAGGTCAATCACACAGAGGGTCCCACAGTCATTCCTGGACCAAATTGCCCATAATTGAGCCGAAGGATACTTGGAAGGAAAAAAGGTTCTGGCAGAATCATCCAAGAAGCTGTAACTCTTCAAACCAGAGGAGAGATGCAAGCTCTGATGAGGGATGAGGGACCCTCAACCACAGACACCATCTGCATTAGCACAGAAGACACTTTGTCTTCCTGAGAAACACACAGGTAGTGATTCCCGAGGGACGAACACTTGTATATGAACACGCACACTTAACACACGCAGCCTACCTACAGCATCCGAGGACGCCAACGGCAAAGGGGTCCAACTGCCCATGCAGGCTCCACACCGGCTCTCCCAGCCTCTAGTTACACACAATGGACACCAAACTCCTCCATGTCTACAAAACCTCAGCTTAGCACAGAGGTTCTCAAAGCGTGGTCAAGCCAGGGCCTCAGAAACACAAATGCTCAGGCTCACGCCAGGCCTGCTGGATCAGAAGTGTGGAGGGGCCGGCTGTCTGAGCTTTGATAAGCTTTCCCGGGGTGATTCTGACACACATTAATGCTGGAGAGCCCCTAGCTGAGACAAGGCAGAGGGAACCAGTCTGCCTGGATATTTTAACGGCCCCAAGCGGCTAAAAGGGGGCTGGGTTTTGCATGTTCCTCTTTGGTTAAACTTCTTCCCGGTAAGGACAAGAACCCAGCAAGGGCAGAGCCACTCCTCACTGAACACTGCGTCGGCATTTTAAAAACTACGTTTTGTAGAGAACAAAAGCGTAAAATTAACCCCTTAGAAGACAAAGTGCAGGTGATGCTGGGAGGGACAGCAGATGACTCGGCTGACAGCTCCACGTGCTCCGTGCCTCGGACAGGTCAAGGCAGCATCGCCTCTTCAGTGCACAGCAGCCAGGCTACCGCCAGGCCCTGGGGGTGCAGGAGCTGTGGAGAGAGGCCCCTTCACGGTCCGAGACACTGATAACACGGAGGGAAGCCCTGGGCCCGAGGTGGAACAGCAGATTCTACTGAAGGGGCAGGAAGGGTTTGAGACAAAAGGTGTCCTTCGGGTTGAGCCAGAGCCTGAAGTCAGAGTCACACCAGGTGAAAATAGAGAGGGAAAGGCCCGAGGGAAGGCAGAAAGCTCGGGGCGCTCGGGGCCGGGAGGACAGGACGGCAGCAGATGCTCCAGGCTGTTGAGCTCCCTGGGGGCAGATGGCAGGAAGGACTGAATCCACCTTGGGATTCCTCTCTCTCTCCGTGACCACGGGCAGGAGCCCACACTGTCCACTCTCCAGGGACACAGCACGCCCGCCCGCCATAAGGGAGCTCCTCCATCTGGCCAGCAGAACAGCAAGCGCCTGTGCGTTCCCCAGTCACTGGCTCAGGAGGCTCCACGGCCCCTGATTCATCAGGAGAAGGAAGCCAGGAGCCCGGACTTTAGGAACTGTGCCTGGAGGGGGGCCCACCTTCTGCTGTCTAAAAAAAGCAGCTTATGTTTCAAGGGGTAAAATTAAGAGCAGGGAATCTCCTTTTATTATTTTGAGGGCACTCAGGATTCTGAACCGTGACTGCCTATTGACACTTTTCTTAGTGACCGCACTTCCCAGCCTGCGGCGCCTCCTGTTCACTCCACCCTCCACCACAGCTGGGAGCTGTTGTGAGCCGGAGCCACCGCCCTCCCCTCCATGTATACACCAGCTGCTCTCTAGGGTGCATGGTTCAAGGCCCTGCCCTGACCAAGCCCTGGTCTCTACAGCCTGCCAGGCCTCCCCTTACAGCCCCCAGGCCCCATGAGGCCCATTCCAGGATCCCTGAAGGCCCCAACACTCTCTCACCAGCACCTTAGGGACAGTGCTTTCCCTCCACAAAGCAGAGAAGCTCCCCGTGACCTTCCCCACGGCCACCAGATTGACTAACAGCTCCCACCCGCACCCCGTGTAGGGTCCCCTGGACAAAAGCCTTTCCAGCCTTGAGGAGCTGACCTCTCGAAGGCCCCACCTCACACCACACGTGAGGGGGTCTTATGTCCTCCCCAAGCCAGCATCCACCGCAGGAGACGGGGTGCTGTGGCATGTTTACTGTCCACCTTCTAGCACAGTGTCCATTAAACACGTGAACACGTGGGGTAGGGATGAGGGTGTGAATCCACTCGCAGTGACACGTGGGGTCGGGATGAGGGTGTGAATCCACTCGCAGTGACACGTGGGGTCAGGATGAGGGTGTGAATCCACTCGCAGTGACACGTGGGGTCGGGATGAGGGTGTGAATCCACTCGCGGTGACACGTGGGGTCGGGATGAGGGTGTGAATCCACTCGCGGTTACACGTGGGGTCGGGATGAGTGTGTGAACCCACTCGCGGTTACACGTGGGGTCGGGATGAGGGTGAATCCACTCGTGGTTACACGTGGGGTGCAGATGAGCGTGTTCTCATTCCCTAAATTGGGGTAACAGTCTCCCTCTGTCACCCAGGCTGGAGTGCAGAGCGTGACCTCAGCTCACTGCAACCTCCGCATCCTAGGCTCAAGCTATCCTCCTGCCTCGGTCCCCCTAGTAGCTGGGACTACAGGCATGCACCACCACACCCAGCTAGTTTTTGTATATTTTTGCAGACACAGGGTTTTGCCATGTTGCCCAGGCTAGTCTCGAACTCCTCAGCTCAGGCAATCTGCCCGCCTCAGCCTCCCAAAGTGCTGGGATTACAGGTGTGAGCCACCACCACCCCCAACCCCCAGCTAAGCCTTTACTCTTCATTCATCTCATTTTTCTCCCTTCTTGAGACAGAGATAAGAAGCTCATGTGTTTTCTAAGAGAAGCAAGTTTTAGAAGAGAATTTTAAGATCACGAGGCGATGGGCCCGTTTGTCATTCCTGTTCCAGCAGCTCTGAGCATTGCTTAGATGCTCAGGCCTGAGCTGATGGCCATGATCAGTCACAGCATGCATCTGTCTGTGCAGAGGAAGGTCAGTGCCTGAGACAGAGAGGGAGCGGGGGAGGGAGAGGAAGAATCTCTGCATCCTTGGATCAGCTTAAGCTGCTGCACTCGCTACAAAAGCAACAGAACTGCTATCATTTGCAGATTTACTGTCCCACCTTTTAAATCTATCAAGTGCTAGTTACCCAAGATCACCCTTTGGGCATCTGAACACCAGCACCCCGCTGTCACGCAGAACACATGGAGTAAATGAAGACACAATCGTTTAATTGTCATACACATCGTCATTTTAAAATACAACACCATGAACAATGCTTTTGTCTGTCTTCAATGTCCATGCCTTAATGCTGTCATTCCTTAGGGCCACAGCACTCCGGTGACAACGAGATGCGTCACAGGCAGTACACAGGAACACATCTCATTTCTATGAAGACAGAGCTCTTTCTCTGCTCTTGGTAGTGATTTAGGAGTACAAAACAAGCCAGAATGGCTTCACATGAAGAATAACAGACTCAAATATTCATAAATATTTCCTCCTTGTCCACATCCAACATCTCACTTTTAGGGCATGGTAAAATATTTTGGCACACAGTAGACCTAAAAAGAAAAACAGACCAGAAAATGTTTAAATCAACAAAGAAAAACAGCTACGGGTGGACTCCCTTAGTCCTGTAATACGCAGCCAACACGTCAGCATGTCAAGGTCATTTTTCCCTAGGCTGGCTTGGAATTATTCTCAGGTGTCCAAACATTTCTCCATCGTGCACTGGCTCAAGATGGATACTTCCACCTGTGGAGACATCGCTGGGAGCAGGGTCCTGCCGAGTGACAGGCAGGCAGATGGCACTGTCCCAGGGTACCGACTGGAGTGGGTGTGGCTGTGACCCAGGCTGCCCGCCGGCCGCCCACTGCCTCCACAGCAGAGCCACGGGTGGTGCTGGGGGGGAACACACCTTTGTTGCCCCTCCTACTATGAGCTCGGGAAGGCGAAAGGCCCCAGCCTCTATGGATGCGCTAACTTGCGCCGTCTTGGCTGACTCTGAGCAGACCCCTGCAGCGTACTGCAGACCCAGGGGCAGACGTGTTTTCAGAAACGTGGACATTTTCGGCCGGGCGCGGTGGCTCACGCTTGTAATCCCAGCACTTTGGGAGGCCGAGGCGGGCGGATCACGAGGTCAGGAGATCGAGACCACGGTGAAACCCCGTCTCTA
>NW_026655795.1:0-6548 GCF_009828535.3 Hylobates moloch
CCCGGCTAATTTTTTTGTATTTTTAGTAGAGACGGGGTTTCACTGTGGTCTCGATCTCCTGACCTCGTGATCCGCCTTCCTCAGCCTCCCAAAGTGCTGGGATTACAAGCGTGAGCCACCGCGCCCGGCCTCAGACAGAGTCTTGTTCTGTCACCCAGGCTGGACTGCAGTGGTGTGATCTCGGCTGACTGCAGCCTCCACCTCCCAGGTTCAAGCAATTCTCGTGCCTCAGCCTCCCAACTAGCTGGGATTACAGGAACCCATCACCATGCCTGTATTTTTAGTAGAGATGGGGTTTTGCCATGTTGGCCAGCCTGGTCTTCAACTCCTGACCTCAAGTGATCTGCCCACCTTGGCTTCCCAAAGTGCTGGGATTATAGGTGTGAGCCACCGCACCTGGTCACAAACACCTCTTAAACGGAACTTTGATACCCTCAGTCATATCAATAACCACGCCTTAATACTCAAGAGAAATATGAGCCTCTTGCTCATACAAATGAGGGGTACGTGGTTAAGTGGTCAGCAATGATGTGGCTGGCCAATAAGCCCTACAGCCTTGGACAAATACTTGCCCTCTGTGCCTCAGTGTCCACATCTTTAATTGAGTAGAACACCTCATCTCTGTGGAACCAGTGACTGCTGAATGAAACACCCAGTACGGTTCGTAGCACCCAGAAGGCAGCTCTATCAACTAATTCGCTAACTATTCACATGTGCCTAGTCTGGGTAAGGCACTGCTCCAGGGGCTAGGAATGGAATGGGAAACAGCAACAAAAAACCACCCATGGAGCATATATCCTAGCTGGAAAGATGATCCACAAATCAAGTAATAAATAGGTATTATATCAGAAGGGCTGGAGAGCATGTCTCTTCTTACAGGTATGAGTGCTATTAAATAAAGGCAAAACCAACCTTCACCCCAGGAGGAATTGGAACCAATGTTTCCAGCTCTCAGCAAGGGCTTTATTCATTTCCAGAAGAGACTTGGCAGGATGTAGCTAATCACAACGGCTTAGACTTAGAGGAGGACTCAGAGGAGGTTGAAGAAAGCCGGCAGAGCCAATGACAGGCAGTTCTCACCCAGAGTTATTTATTCCTAAGGCTAAGGGGCCTTGAACATTGGCCTCCCCCTGAAGGTTTGCAGGGACAAGAGGAATGAATTTGATCAAAACAGAATGCAGCAGACTATGCTCAGAGAGGCAATGAGGCTTATTCAGATGCCAAGTAACCAGGTCTTCCATAAAATTATCTTATGGCCCCGATTAAGCTGCCACCAGCAATCAGGCTGCAACCAAAATCCCCAGGGGCCTGAAAGGAGCAAAGGGCTTTCACATCTTTCAGCCAAGATGGCCTAGGCTTTGGGGCCTCATACATAAACAAGGTAATTTCTGGGGGCCAGGAGAAAGGGTAAGATAATGAAGGAAACCTAAGGATCCACTCCTCCGGAGGCCGATGGGCAGATGTACCTCAGATGCTAGAGGCCGTCAACATCCTCGACACTTCTCCAGGGCCCACAGTCAGCACAAGAGGCAGGCTTGCCAAGCTACCTGGTGTTGATGGCCACTGAGCACAGAGCCTGCTGGAGACCAGCTAGCAGCTGCCTCTACTGTATCCAGAACCCAGGGTTGGTTGGGGTATAGGGATGGTTGTGAGATGCTCACAAATCTGATTATTTGATCCATACCAGATGGGAGCAACTGAGCAGTGCCCCGCAATGGGAATTCTCGAAGGGCACACCAGAGGGGGCCTAATCTCAAACGGCACTGTCTCCGGCTCCGGGTTCAACAGAGACATGTTCTCCTACTCTTAGTCAGATGCATCTGTTGGCTAAAGGACAATACAAGCTGTCACCAAAGGGCTAGCCAAATCCAACTCTCTAGGGGCTTGCATCTTGGTGGAGAAATCCAGCACCCAGAAGCCCTAATCTAGACCCTCTTCAACTCTCCTTCAACACTTTACCTGGAAAGTAAACTAACAAGTCAGTGTCCCAGCCTGGGCAACATGGGGAAATCCCATTTCTACAAAAAAATACAAAAACTTAGCCGGGCATAGTGGTGTACGACTGTAGTCCCACCTACTTGGGAGACTGAGGTGGGAGGCTCGCTTGAGACTGGGAGGTTGAAGCTGCAGTGATCCATGACCATGCCACTGCACTCCTGCCTCGACGACAGAGCAAGACTCTTGTCTCTTTTTTTTTTGAGACAGAGTCTCGCTCTGTTGCCCAGGCTGGAGTGCAGTGGCATGATCTCAGCTCACTGCAACCTCCGCCGCCCAGGTTCACGCCATTCTCCTGCCTCAGCCTCCCCAGTAGCTGGGACTACAGGCACCCGCCACCACACCCAGCTAATTTTTTGTATTTTTAGTAGAGACAGGGTTTCACCATGTTGGCCAGGCTGGTCTCGATCTCCTGACCTCGTGATCCACCCGCCTCGGCCTCCCAAAGTGCTGGGATTATAGGCATGAGCCACCGAGCCCGGCCAAGACTCTGTCTTAAAAAAAACAAACAAACAAAAAAACACACGCAAGTCAAAAAAAATCACTGGCTCCCAGGGAAGATAAAAGCAGGCACGCACAACAGGAATGCTCTGAAGGAGACAGAAAGGCAGAAGAGAGCAGGAGGAGGAGGTCCAAGAAAGTTAAAAGCGCCACAAGGTAATGCAAAGAATCACCAGGCTCCAAAATATCCAAGAATATTTCAAGTGCTCCCAAATAATCACAAGCATTGCCTACAGAACACAGGCCAAAGTCTTCATATCATATAGCCAACCTCCCCTCCCAACTCATCCTCACTCTTCTGGGTTAACCTGCAGTTACAGACATATGTGTTCCTTAAAAAAAAATAAAAAAGCATCTCGCTATGCAAAAACCCACCGTTTGTGAGGAAAAATGGAATTAGGGGCACAACACTAAAAAATTTTGTCAGTGACAAACATACACAAAACAATCTAGTGAAAATAGTAGTAAAGTTCTACACATGTTAAATGGTTAAGAAATACAAGTAACTGTGATACTTTACCTTGAAAAAGGCCTGAAGCTTGCTCTGTGGAAGTGGGCCTCAGATGGTTTACGCTTGTGAGTTATTGAGAAGTGGAGGGAAAGAGAGTGAATGCTGTAACATCAGATGTACACAAATGTGGCTCACATACAAGTCAACTGAGGTGACTGATCTATGTTGAAGGTGTGTATATTACCTGGCTTGGTTCAGCTGGCCTCAACTTTTCGCGTTCACCTAATATTTCTCACAGATGACACTGTGTACAGCAAACTCTCAAGTGGTTCTCTAATACAGCAACCTCACTGGAACAAACTCATGTATCCAAACAAACACTTCAAGCAGAACTGTACTTTACTCCAGGTATCCTGGAAGTCAGTTCAAAGTACCTGACTTTGGACCTCAAAGAAGGTCCGAAGTTGGCCAGGTTGGTCCCGCCACTCCCACCCCGCTTTAGGGAATTTCTGCTCATTCTTCAAGGCCTACCTCAAAGGTTGCTTCCATTTCTCTCACTCCTCCCAGTCCTGACTTAACCATTTCTTCGATACTCCCTTAAGTCAAGAAACATAACTTATCAAATACTTATCACGGTGTCCCCACCCATTAGCACAGCACTTGGCACAAACATGTAAATGAAGATTTTTTTTTTCCTCACTGAAATTATCAAGGTCTGGGTTCACGCCTGTAATCCCAGCACTTTGGGAGGCTGAGGAAGGCAGATCACCTGAGGTTGGGAGTTTGAGACTAACCTGGCCAACATGGTGAAACCCCATCTCTACTAAAAGTACAAAATTAGCCAGGCATGGTGACGGGCATCTGTAATCCCCGCTACTCAGGAGGCTGAGGCAGGAGAACCCCTTGAACTCGGGAGGCAGAAGTCGCAGTGAGCCAAGACTGCACCATGGCACTCCAGCCTGGGTGACAGTCAGACTCTATCTCAAAAAAAAAAAAAAAAAAAAAAAG
Organism: Hylobates moloch; assembly: GCF_009828535.3. Taxonomy (NCBI): domain Eukaryota; kingdom Metazoa; phylum Chordata; class Mammalia; order Primates; family Hylobatidae; genus Hylobates; species Hylobates moloch. Next base: position 3,956 of record NW_026655795.1, read on the forward strand.
AATGAAATTATCAAGCTCTAGGGCCAGGCATGGTGGCTCATGCCTATAATCCCAGCACTTTGGGAGGCCAAGGCAGGATTGCTTGAGCCCAGGAGTTCTGGACCAGCCTGGGCAACATGGTGAAACTCCTTCTCTACAAAATATTAATACCAAAAAAAAAAAAAAAAATTAGCAGGGTGTGGTGGCACGCGCCTGTAGTCCCAGTTACTCAGGAGGCTAAGATGGGAGGATTGCTGTGCCCAGGGAGGTTGAGACTAAAGTGAGTTATGACTGTGCTACTGCACTCCAGCCTGGGCAAGACCCTTGTCATTCTGAACACCGACCCCCAACAAAAGTTATCAAGCTCATCACATGCTTGAAAGAGATGGCAGATAGCTTGAAAAGATGGCAGAGTGTTTTTGGGAAAAAAAAAATTTGTTTCAGAGATGGGGGAAATGAAGCCTTTACATTGCAAGTAAAAACAGTCACAAATAGGAAACAAAGGGAGCCTTAAAAGCAGGACTGGGGCCAGTGCAGCGGTGTGCACCTGTATTAGTCCCTTTTCACGCTGCTGATAAAGACATACTTGAGAATGGTCAATTTACAAAAGAAAGAGGTTTAATGAACTTAACAGTTCCACATGGCTGGGGAAGCCTCACAATCATGGTGGAAGGCAAGGAGGAGCAAGTCACGTCTTATGTGGATGGAGGCAGGCAAAGAGAGCTTGTGCACGGAAACTCCCCCTTATAAAACTATCAGATCTCATGGCACTTATTCACCATCAACAACATGGGAAAGACCTGCCCCCATGATTCAATTACCTCCTACCGGGTCCCTCCCACATGTGGAAATTCAAGATGAGATCTGGGTGGAGGACACAGCCAAACCATATCATTCCACCCTTGGCCCCTCCCAAATCTTATGTCCTCACATTTTGAAACCAGTCATGCCTTCCCACAGTCCCAAAGTCTTAACTCATTTCAGCATTAACTCAAAAGTCCAAAGTCTCATCTGAGACAAGGCAAGTCCCTTCCACCTATGAGCCTGTAAATCAAAAGCAATTTAGTTACTTCTTAGATACAATGGAGGTGCAGGCATTGGGTAAATACAGCCATTCCAAATGGGAGAAATTGGCCAAAACAAAGGGGCCACAGGCCCCATGCAAGTCTGAAATCTAGCAGAGCAGTCCAAATCTCAAAGCTCCAAAATGATCTCCTTTGACTCCATGTCTCGCATCCAGGTCACGCTGATCCAAGAGGTGAGTTCCCATGGCCTTAGGCAGCTCCACCCCTGTGGCTTTGCAGGGTACAGCCTCCCTCCCGGCTGTTTTCACGGGGTGGTGTTGAGTGTCTGCAGCTTTTCCAGGTGCACAGTGCAAGCTGTCAGTGAATCTATCATTCTGGGGTCTGGAGGACAGTGGCTCTCTTCCCACAGCTCAACCAGGTGGTGCTCCAGTAGGGACTCTGCTTGGGGACTCAGACCCCACATTTCCCTTCCGCACTGCCCTAGCAGAGGTTCTCCATGAGACCCCTGCCCCTCATGGGCATCCAAGTTCTGCCTGGGCATCCAGGTATTTCCATACATCCTCTGAATTCTAGTGGAGGTTCCCAAACTCTGATTCTTGACTTCTGTGCACTCGCAGGCTCAACACCATGTGGAAGCTGCCAAGGTTTGGGGCCTGTACCCTCTGAAACCATGGCCTGAGTTCTACTCTATGTTGGCCCCTTTCAGCCACATCTGGGGCAGCTGGAACGCAGCAGGAGATCGAGACCATCCTGGCTAACACGGTGAAACCCCACCTCTACTAAAAATACAAAAAATTAGCTGGGCATGGTGGCACACGCCTGTAGTCCCAGCTACTCGGGAGGCTGAGGCAGGAGAATGGTGTGAACCCGGGAGGCAGAGCTTGCAATGAGCCAAGATCATGCCACTGCACTCCAGCCTGGGCGACAGAGCGAGACTCCGTCTCAAAAAAAAAAAAAAAAAAAAAGCCAGGTGTGGTGGCGTGCGACTGTAGTCCCAGCTACTTGGGAGGGTGAGGTGAGAGGATCTCTTGAACCCAGAAGTCAGAGGCTGCAGTGAGTTACGATTGCACCAATGCACTCCAACTGGGGCAACAGGGAGATATTCTCTTAAAAAATAAATAAAAAATGCTAATGATCATTTGAGTCTTCACAAAGTTGTAATCTTTTTGCTGGTGAAGGGTCTTGCCCTGATGATGGCTGCTGATGGATCAGGGCGGTGGCTGATGAAGGTTGGGGCAGCTGTGACAATTCTTTTTTTTTTTTTTTTTTTTTTGAGATGGAGTTTCACTCTTTTTGCCCAGGCTGGAGTACAAGGGCGTAATCTTGGCTCACCGCAACCTCTGCCTCCCTGGTTCAAGCAATTCTCCTGTCTCAGCTTCCCGAGTAGCTGGGATTACAGGCATGCCCCACCATGCCCAGCTAATTTTTTTGTATTTTTAGTCGAGACAGGGTTTCTGCATGCTGGCCAGGCTGGTCTGGAAGTCCCAACCTGAGGTGATCCACCTGCCTTGGCCTCCTAAAGTGCTGAGATTACAGGCGTGAGCCACCGCACTGGGCCAATTGTGACAATTTCTTAAAATGAAGTTTGC
>NW_026655796.1:0-4393 GCF_009828535.3 Hylobates moloch
AGACATGGCAAACAAGAGCATTGTGTAATTCTGTATCTCTTTTCTATTAGAACATTATTGAGACAACTGGCAAAACATGAACGACGTCTGACCATTAGCTGGGAGAAATGCGTCAATATTAACTTCCTGGTTGCACAGTCCTTCTTTGCAATCTATACTTCTGTTGAAGGACTAATTCCCAGAATCTACGAGGAACTCAAATAAATCACCAAGAAAAAAACAAACAATGCCATCAAAAATTGGGCTAAGAACATGAAGAGACAACTCTTGAAAGAAGATATAAAGATGGCCAAGAAACATATGAAAAAGTGCTCAACATCACTAATGATCAGGGAAATGCAAATCAAAACCACAATGTGATATCACCTCACTCCTGCAAGAACGGCCATAATCAAAAAACCAAAAAATAATAGATGTTCACAAGGATGTGGTGAAAAGGAACACTTTTACACTGTTAGTGGGAATGTAAACTAGTAAAACTGCTGTGGAAAACAGTATGGAGATTCCTTAAAGAACTAAAAGTAAATCTACCATTTGATCCAGCAATTCCACTCCTGAGTATCTACCCAGAGGAAAATAAGTCATTATATGAAAAAGATACTTGCACGTACATGTCTAGAGCAGCACAATTTGTAACTGCAAAAATATGGAACAAGCCCAAATGCCCATCAATCTATGAGTGGATAAAGAAAATGTGGCATATATGTAACATGGAATACCATACAGAAATAAAAAATGAAATAATGGCATTTGCAGCAACCTGGATGAAATTGGAGACTATTATTCTAAGTGAAGTAACTCAGGAAAGGAAAAGTAAACATCGCATGTTCTCACTCATAAGTGGGAGCTAAGCTATGAGGACACAAAGGCATAAGAATGACACAACGCACTTTGGGGATTCAGGGGAAAGGGTGGAAGGTGAGTGAAGGATAAAAGAGTACACACTGGGTACAGTGTACACTGCTCAGGTGATGGGTGCACCAAAATCTCAGAAATCACCATGAAAGAACTTATTTATATATCAAAATAAACAAATAAATAAATTTTTTAACCAGAAAAAAATTATATCATATTCCCCTTAAAAATATTGTATTTCCTTTAATTGGTTGGTCACATCACTAGAGCATGTTTTGAACTTTCTATTCTACATATGTATATACTATAAAAAAGCCTGAAATAGATGCCAAAAAGAGTTATAATACAAAAATACATACATATTTCCACAATTTAGAATACACTTACCAGTTTCAGTAAATGCATAACCTATATCACTGCACTTATGGCTAAACACTGGTAATGTAGAGCATTTTTGTGTTTTTCAGAATGTATTACAAATTATTATTTTTTAAAAAAGAGCTACATTTTAAGTGTGTGCAGATGTGAAATTCTGGCTTACAGAACTGTTTTTAATATTCATCTATGGTATTTTCTTGGCAAAGAAAATCAACATTTGTTCCCACTGCATGACTTTAATAGACAGATCAGTAGACATCTTAGGAATACTCTAAGGAAGCAACCCCAGGTTATGGAAAATATCTCATAAAACATTGGCATCTTTGAGTCTTATTTGTGACAATTGTATACGTTATTGTACATTTCATATTAGTACTGAATGAGGAATTCTAACAGATTTTTAAATGAACTTCTAAAGATTTACAAACTTAAGCCTGTATTTCTATAAATTATTGTAATTCTAAAGAAATACTAGCATTTTTAAAAGAAATTGACAGGTTGAGTTCAAAAGTCATGTGGAAACCCAAAGGGTTCAATAGTGTCAAAATAACTCTCAAAAAGAAGAGCAAAGCTGTAGGACTAACATTACCCTATTTAAAGACTTATTATAAAGCAACACTGTATGGCATTAATATAAAAAAGCAAATAGGTCAATAAAATTGGGTAGGAAATCAAGAAATAGATCCACCCACAAGTGAACAATTGATTTTTGACAAAAGGTGAAAAGTCAATTCAGTGGAGAAAAGATAATCTTTTCAACAAACGGTATTGGAACATTTGGGTATCTGTTTGCAAAAAATGACCCTCAATCCAAAAAAAACCCCAAAAATTCAAAATGTAATATAGAACTACATGTAAAACCTAAAACTCTGAAAGACAACACAGAAAATCATGGTCACCTTAACAAAAATATCTTAGAAATTACACCAAAAGCATGATCCACAAAAGAAAACATTGATAAACTGGACTTTAACAAAAATAAAAATGTCTGCTCTTTAATAAACACTGTAAAGAGAATGGGGAGGTAAGTCATAGACTGAGAGAAAATATTTGCAAATCATTTATCTGATAAAGGACTTGTATCCATAATGTAGAATAAATTCTCAATTTTAATAATAAAAATAATCTAATAAACAACAGATTTGAACAAATACTTCACCAAAAAAGATATATGAGCAGCAAATAAGCATTTGAAAAGATGTTCAATGCCATTAGTCTTTAGGGAAACACAAATTAAAACAATGATGAGATACTACCACACACTAAAGTGGCCAAAATTAAAATGACTAACCATACCAAGTGTTGTCAAGAATGTGGAGCACCTGGAACTCTCATACACTGCTGGTGTAAAACGGTGTCACCACTTTGGACAAAATATTGGCAGTTTCTTAAAATGTTAAATATCTATCTAGTACATGACCCAGCTGTTCTATAGCTACGTATTTTCCCATAAGAAATGAAAGAGCATGTCTATACACGGCTTGTACCTAAATGATCATAGAACCATTACTTGGAATAGCCAAAGACTGGAACCCAAATATGCATCAACAGGTGAGGATGAACAAATCAGTATGTCCATACACTGAGATAGCCTCAGAAATAAAAGGAATCAATGATTGATACACTTAAAAAATGGATAAATCCCAAAATAACTATGAACTTTGATCCCCCCAAAATTAACCAAAAATATATTATAAAAGACCCAAAGAATACATACTGTAAAATATCATTTATGTATAATATTGAGCCTGGAAATGAATCTACAGTGACAGAAAGCTGATAAATGATTGCCTGAGGGACGGGGGAGGTGGGAGGAAGCGGGAGAGAAAAAAACTAGAAACAGGAACAAGGCAACTTTTGGGAGTGATGAATGGTCACTATCTTGAGGATTATGATAGTTTCATGGGAATATACATATACCAAACTTATCAAATTCTACACTATATGTTAAGTTTACCAAATGTTAATTCCACCCCAATATAGTAGTTTTTTGTTTGTTTGTTTTGTTTTGTTTTGTTTTTGAGAAGGAGTCTCGCTCTGTCGCCCAGGCTGGAGTGCAGTGGCACGATCTCGGCTCACTGCAACCTCTGCCTCCCCAGTTCACGCCATTCTCCTGCCTCAGCCTCCAGAGTAGCTGGGATTACAGGCACCTGTCACCAAGCCCGGCTAATTTTTTGTATTTTTAGTAGAGATAGGGTTTCACCGCATTAGCCAGCATCGTTTGGATCTCCTGACCTCGTGATTAGCCCGCCTTGGCCTCCCAAAGTGCTGGGATTACAGGCGTGAGCCACCGCACCCAGTCTAAAGTAGTTATTAAGGTAAAAAAAAAAATCTTAAGTTCCTCATCCCTTTGAACAAATGCCTAAGGAAAAATGAATATGAAGATGGGAATAACAGCAGCAATCAGAAATACAAATTTAAATCCTTTTCTGATTCCATGTGAATAGCATATAGATCTAAAATAATGGAACTTACCTTTTCTCTCACATACAGAGACTGTAATGCTATTATGTGACTCGACGAGATGGTGGAGTTTTACAGATTGCTGAAAAAGAAGGAAAAATGGAAAAGTCTTATCTATCTGAGTATAGTTTCTAGGTATTATTAAGGTGCTAGGCTTCTTTAAAGATAGAGCAGTGTCTTACTGCCAGTTGAATGGAATGTACTGGCTAAAAACAAAGGACTAAGTACTCATTATTTAATTGAAAAAGCATCCAACTCCTAGTGCTCTTCATCCAGCAATAAGTATGTTTTCTTCAGCAGAAAGGAATTTCCCAGCATGCTCTTTCCACTCAGAAGAGTTTTTGACACTGAACTCCAGCCTGGGCGGCAGAGCAAGACTCTGTCTCAAAATAAATAAATAAATAAGGAGTATGGTGGTTCCTGCTACTTCCTCATAATATTTGTTGTTCTAATACATGAAATATATGGGATATTGAGAGTGAATCAGTAACAGAAACAAACAAAAAACACAATTATATTTTATTCCACATTATTGGGAAACTATTGTGTAAAAGACCTCCTACTTGATTCTGGGGGTTAAAAGTCCCAATCATTTAGTGTGTTCATTTTCTCGTCCTGATTTTGTCATTTAAGATACTTCCTAAATTCCCTAGGTTCAAATTATTTGCAAATCTGATAAATATGTTCTAAAAATGAT
>NW_026655796.1:4403-6548 GCF_009828535.3 Hylobates moloch
CATCAGGAATAAGAAGAAAAAATAAAGTACTTTTGGATCATATATAGCAAAGGGAATCAATCAGGAGAAATTGCCCCTGAAGAAGTAACATTGAACCTAAGATCTGAGTAGGAGTTATTTAGTCAAGGGGTAAGGGCAAATCATGAAGAGGAAAAAAAAAATGGACAATTTCAGATGACATATCGAAGTGTTCTGAGGTTAGAAAAAAAGAGTATGTTTCAGGAAACAAAAAGACTAGCACATCTGGAAGGCAGAAAGCAAGGGAGATGCTGGGTCAATTAAGGCAGGAGAAATAAGTCAAAGCAGCAGTTACCCGTACAGGTGGAGCAGCAGTCCTTAGGGAGGGGCCTGAGGATTCCTGGGGGTTTTCAGGAATGTCCCACAGGGGCTGAGCAGGTATACTCTTTTCATAATAGCACTAAGATGTTAATTGCCTTTTAGAATCTTATTCTCACACAAGTGTACAGTGGAGATGTCCAGAGGCTGAGTGGTGTTTAATATCACAATAGACTAAATGCAGAAGCAGTTATGAAAATCCAATTGTCAGAAATAAAAAAAGAAATATGATTATCAAAGTATTAAAATCAATTGATATAGAAATTTTTTAAAAGACTGCCACGGTCTGAATGTGATCCAAAATTCATATGTTGAAATCCTAGCCCCCGAGATGATGATATTAGGAGAAGGGGCCTTTGAGAGGTGATTAGGTCATGAACAATTTTAGTGCCCTTATAGAAGAGGCCCAGGAGAGATGCCTTGTCTGTTTCACCATGTGAGGATGCAATAGGAAGGTGCCATCTCTGAACCAGGAAGAGAGACCTCACCAGACACTGAATCTGCTGGTGTCTTGATCTTGAACTTTCCAGCCTACTTAACTAAAGAAATAAATTCTGTTGCTTATAAACCAAAAAAAAAAAAAAGAAAATCCAATTGTCTTCTATTAAACCAAACATAAAAGAGATTGCAAAAATGTAAAATAATGCCATTCTCCTGCTAAATTATTTTTATTTTGGAAAATACAGTTGTCTTTAAATACATATGTATATATAAATATGTTATTATTTTAAATTAATAAATATTTTATGATTCTGAGTTTTAATTCTTAATTTGGTAAATACCAAATGTTTAAAAGATTAAAAAACTCTTAGAGATCCTCAGTGATTTTGAAGAGTTTAAAGAGCTCTAGAAACTAAAGTTTGTGAACCTCGAGGTAAAGCTTTAAAGTCTGTGATGAGATTTAGAAGTTTATTGTAAGAGCAATGGGAATATTTTGAAGCATTTCAGTGATAAAAGCAAGTAAATAACCATATTCTGCAAGAATGATGTATGGAAGCCAGATGGGAGGTGATTGCAAGGTAGAAAATTATGCTAACTTGAACCATAATAGTGGTAGGGTGGAAAAAAGTGAAGGATGCCAAGGGATATTTAGGAAGGAAAAATCAAAGGACTTTCTGTGTAGTTGAAGGGGAAGAAGAAAGAAAGTTTCAAGGTTGGCAACCAGATTTCTGGCTTGTGCAACGGAATGGTCAGTAGTATGTGCTACCAAATCAGATAAACCTAAGTGTAGATTTGAGGAGAAGAGTTCTTGAGTTTTACATCAAAAGTGTTGAATTTAAGGTAATTTTTTGATATTAAGGTGGGGATATCAAATAGGTTGTTGAAGCTATGAGTCTGGAACTGGAAAGAGATATCTGGATTTGAGATACATATACAAATTTGAAAGTTATTAGCATATGCCTTTAGAAGTCATTGGCATGTACAGCTATAAAAATAATGAAGAATCTTTTATGTACTTACATGAAAAGATCCTCAAGATATATTAATAGTAATTTTTTAAATAGCAAGTTAGAAAATAATGTAATTATGCTACCACTTACATAAGAAAAAAAGAAAATACATATATTTGCTTCGTTTGCCTAAAAACCTTTTTGGAAGATTACACAAGAAACTAATGTAAGCAGTTGGCCAAGTGGAGTGGGAGAAAAAAATGGAGCCTTTACATTATATGCATTTTCGTGTTGTTTTGACTTTGGAACACTCATTTCTTAAAAGTGAGATAGAGTAGGATGAGCTATCAAAAGAGAATGGAAAAGAGCAACTGGAGAGGATGGAGAGTGTGTTGTCACTGAAGCCAAGGAAAAGAGT
>NW_026655797.1:0-6544 GCF_009828535.3 Hylobates moloch
ATATTATATTATATTATATGTGTTAATTATATTATTATATTAATAGATAATTATATATATATATATATATACACACACACACACACATACACACACAGCCTATTTTCCTACAGTATAAAATAGAATGTTTAAGTGATGGCAAAGTTACACATTATAGTTTAACTGTAAACACTTTTTGTCACCCTTAGTAATATATGAACTAGTGGTATGTCTTGTATTTAATAATGTCTTAAATTTAATAAAACTAGGTAAGTAATATGTCAGATAATAATATTATAAGTGCTATGAACAAAAATAAAATTAGGCAAAGCAGTTTTAGAAAAGCAGAGGATGGGGATTACTATTTTATACAAGTCATGTAAAAACACCTCTACTAATATGTTCTTTGAGCTGTGGATTGAAGGTATAAGAAAGAATTATTTTACGTAAATAGATCAACAACATTTGGGGCAGAAATGTGAATGGCCAGGTGATGCAAGAAATAAACCTTTACAGAGAGTAATTACAGCGGAATGTTGTAATAGACGAAGTCTAAGAATTAGTGGGTATACTAATATATATAGGTACATATATGTACACATACATATATACATATACACATACACATATATGTAGGGTCTCTTTTCTAAAGTATCAAATAGAATGTTTAAGTGATGACATAGTATATATACAAATTAGAACTGAAAGATTTTGCTGATAAATGAATGTAGAATATATAAGAATTAGAGGAAATCAGTATGACCCTAAGGTTTTGGCAAGAAATTAGACAAAGATTTTGCCCTAAAAATTAGACAAGGATAAGTTGCAGAAATTAAGAAGACTTAATGAAGGACATATTTGGAGGTGGGATATCAACAGTACAGTTTTTCCTATATTTAATTATAAGCATTTTCTTGAGGAGAAATTGATTTCTCAAAACGTATGCTTTTATATATACATATATATGTATAATTTGTGGACTAGACACTCAATATTCAAATTGTTAATTGTAGTAAACACAAAGACAGAAAAACACACACATACATGGCACAGAACTTGAGGTCAAATATTAGATGTAATGATCTACATTTGGATGAACATACAATTGTCAAGTTATTAACTTAGGTGAGAGTGTCTCATTCAAGCACTTTAAAATCACTGCTTCTCAGAATCTCACAGTTTTCTGGAATGCTAACTGCACCAGATGGTCTTACAACTTGGCTGCACAGTGAGATGATATGTTCAAAAGACAGGTTGGCATAATGTGTGAGAACAGACTGCAAGACAAAGCGAAATGCTGGCCTCTTGCACACAATCAAGTTCTCTGGGGGAAAGAAATGCACAAAACGATAAGCTTTCATCTCTGCTTATGGCATATTTTTCTTTCCAGTTACCCAGTCTGAGTAAAAATCAGCCAATTTTCTAAACGTAAATGAGTCACTTAATTTCTCTTTTCACCAGACAGAAAGCTATTTACCAAAATACCTTGCACTGGGATTCCATTTTAAAGACGAACTGATTGATATGTGACTCTACTGAAAGAGCTTAGAACTAACCTTATATGTGACAATTTCCCCTCAGTATGCTAAAAAAGATTCAATAAAAATGGAATAAAAAATTACTAGGACATTTCATTAGTGTGTGTATATATATATATATATATATCAGCAAATAATTTTTATATAAATTTTAGGACAGGAATTTTAACAGCTGTCAGTATGCATGTAATTATATTTGAAAATATAGGTGTGGCATTACCACTAATGATAAGTTAATTAGATGGCTTTTTCTTCTTTTTTTTTTATTATACTTTAGGTTTTAGGGTACATGTGCACAATGTGCAGGTTTGTTACATATGTATCCATGTGTCATGTTGATTTACTGCACCCATTAGCTCGTCATTTAGCATTAGGTATATCTCCTAATGCTGTTTTTATGCAGCCAGAAAACACATGAAGAAATGCTCATCATCACTGGCCATCAGAGAAATGCAAATCAAAACCACAGTGAGATACCATCTCACACCAGTTAGAAAGGCCATCATTAAAAAATCAGGAAACAACAGGTGCTGGAGAGGATGTGGAGAAATAGGAACACTTTTACACTGTTGGTGGGACTGTAAACTAGTTCAACCATTGTGGAAGTCAGTGTGGCGATTCCTCAGGGATCTAGAACTAGAAATACCATTTGACCCAGCCATCCCATTACTGGGTATATACCCAAAGGAGTATAAATCATGCTGCTATAAAAACACATGCACACGTATGTTTATTGCGGCACTATTCACAATAGCAAAGACTTGGAACCAACCCAAATGTCCAACAACAATAGACTGGATTAAGAAAATGTGGCACATATACACCATGGAATACTATGCATCCATAAAAAACGATGAGTTCGTGTCCTTTGTAGGGACATGGATGAAACTGGAAAACATCATTCTCAGTAAACTATCGCAAGGACAAAAAAGCAAACACCGCATGTTCTCACTCATAGGTGGGAATTGAACAATGAGAACTCATGGACACAGGAAGGGGAACATCACATTCCGGGTACTGTTGTGGGGTGGGGGGTGGGGGGGCGGGGACAGCATTAGGCTTTTTCTTCTTCCTAGAATTTTTTGGTTTTGCCTCTAGAGACTATTATCAGAACACCCATTAGGTTAATAAAGCCAGTGCCTGTGGCAAATAAGGCTTAAATTTCTGAAGCTGAGCTTATTGAGTAGAATTCAATACAGCACTCATATTACTGAATGTCCATTAGCTTTTTGTCCTAAAAATTAATAATAAATTTAGATAACATCTTATTTAATATTATATACACATATGTGTTAAATCTTGGCATAATATTTTAATATAAAATTTTAATTGGATATTTTTAAACAATTCAATGGCTTTTATTGTATATATTTGAGGTATACATGTTTTGATATGCATATAATAGTTAAGTGATTATAACCCACAAATATTTATCCATCACCTCACATACTTACCTTTTAAAAAAAATATGGTAAGATCACCTAAAATCTCTACTTCAGCAAATTTTCAGAATATAATATAATATTATTAACTACAGTCCTTATTCTATACATCTTTAGGCTTATCCTAATATGACTGTAATTTTGTATGCTATGACTTACATCTCCCCATTTCTCCCCACCCTTCCACTGATCATCACCTTTCTACTTCCTTTTTATGTGTTGAGCTTTGTTCAGATTTTACATATAAATGCAAATTTGCAGTATTTCTGTGTGTGGCTTATTTCACTTAACATAATGTCTTCTAGATTCATCTGTGACATCAAAGATTGTGTGTGTGTGTGTGTGTGTGTGTGTGTGTATACATACACTAAAGTCTAAAGTTTATTCATCCATTTACCCATCAATGGACACCTAGGTTGATTACACATCTTGTCTATTTTTTTTTCCTTTGGAATGGAGCCTCTCTCTGTCACTCAGACTGGAATGCAGTGGTGTGATCTCAGGTCACTGAAACCTCAGCCTCCTGGGTTCAAGTGATTCTCCTGCCTCAGCCTCCCAAGTAGCTGGGAACACAAGCGTGTGCCACCACCTCAAGCTGATTTTTGTAGTTTTAGTAGAGACAAGGTTTTGTCATGTTGGCCAGGCTGGTCTCGAATTCCTGACCTCAGGTGATCCACCATCCTTGGCCTCCCAAAGTGTTGGGATTACAGGCATGACCCACTGCACTTGTCTATTGTAAATAATGCTATCATGAACATGGGACCGTGGATATCTCTGAGGTGCTGATTCAATTCCTATTGGTATATACACAGAAAAGAGATTGCTGAATCATATGTAGTGTTATTTCTATTTTCTCGGAAATCTCTATATTGTTTTCCATAATGGCTATAACAATTTAGATTCCCACAAACAATGTACAAGTGTTCCCTTTTCTCCACAACCTGGACAACACTTGTTATCTTTTGTCTTTTTGTTAATAGCCATCCTAACAGGTGAGAGATGACATCTCATTGTGGCTTTGATTTTCACTTTCCCGATGACCAGTGATGTCTGTTGCCCATTTTTACATCTTTTTTGAAGAAATATTTACTTAGACGTTTTGCCCATTTTTAAATTAAGCTGTTTGATATTTTGTTTTGGTTTTATTTGCTTTTTAGTTGTATGAGTTCCTCATATATGTGGAAATTAACTCCTTTTCAGACATTTAGTTTGAAAATATTTTTTCCATTCCATTATCTTTTCATTTTTGTTGATTACTTTTCTCTTGAAGTAAAATTTTTATCCATTTGCAAATGACATGATCCTGTATGTAGAAAAATCTGAAGACTTAATGAATAAGCGGTTAGAACTAATGAATGAATTCAGTAAAGTTAAACAATAAAAGATTAACATAAAATATTAGTTATATTTCTTAACACCAAAACAATTTATGTGAAAAAGAAATTTTTAAAAAGCCGTTTATGATAGCATAAAAAAAGATAAAATACCTGGGAATAAATTTAATCAAGGAGATAAAAGATTTACTGAATACTGTAAGACACCAATAAAAGAAATGGGAAAAGTCACAAATAAATAAGAAAATATCCCATGTTCATGAATTAAATAAATTAGTATTGTTAAAATGTTCATATCACCCAAAATGATGTATAAATTCAACAAAATCCCTGTCAAAATTTCAATTGCATTTTTCACAAAAATATTTTTAAAATCTCAAAATTTGTATGAAACTACAAAAGATCCTAATAGCTAAAAGAATCTTAAAAAAAAAGAATAGAGCTGGAGCCATCATACTTTCTGATTACAAATTATCTTACATAGTTGTAGTAATCAAAACATTATGATACTCACATAAAAACAGACATATAGATCAATGGAATATAATAGAATACCCAGAAATAAGCCTATGCATATACAGTCAACTCATTCTTGAACAAGGCACCAAGAAAACACAATGAAAAAAAGATAGTCTTTTCAATAAATCATATTTCAAAAAAACTGGGTATTCATTTGCAAAGACTAAAGTTAGATTCCTATCTTTTACTATAGGCAAAAATGCATCCAAAATGGAAACAAAACGTAAGTATAAGATCTGAATCTGTAAAAATTCTAACAGAAAACATAGACGAAATACTCCTTGAAACTGGCCTTAGCAATGATATTTTGGATATCACATTCAAAGTTCAGAAACAAAAGCAAAAATAAATAAGTGAAATATCATTAAACTAAAAATCATCTAATATTTACCTGCAGTTTTGCCTTATATTTACTTTTTCTCAACAAATAAATTTCATTTTGAGTTGAGTGTATAATTATTTTTAAAATTTTATAAGTAAACTAACAATCAAACATAAGTTTTTTACACCTTCATGTAAGAGTCCTGTTTCACTATGAGGATGACATATTCTCTTTAACATTTTTAAATGAATGCATGTTTATCCAAAAGAAAATGGAAACGACTTTTATTTCTGAAAGATGAAGTGGACATTCCTTTTCCTACTCCTGTCACTAAGTAGAACCCCAAACCTTGGATCTTACACAGAAAACAGACATAGTATTTTGAAAGGTGAAAGAAGGAGGGAAGTGAACTACGGAGCCCAGATGTCAAGACTTGAGGAGCATCATGATTGTGAATTTCCTGGAATTTCTTTTTGACTTACATATATCAGAGACTGGTTACTAAAGAAGCCAATAACATAGATGGAGTGATAGACATATTGATCCAGGGAACAGAACAGAGAACTCATAAATAGATCCACACAAAAATCCCTAACTTATATTTGACAAATGTTCAAAAGCAACTCAGTGGAGGAAAAAAATCACCCACCTTTTCATAAAAAAAATTAGATACTAATAAGCTAACAATTTCACTTCAATCTAAATCTTGTTCCTTACACAAAAATTCACTCAAAAGTTATAATGACAGATTTTAATTTAGAAGGTAGAACTATAAAATTTTCAGGAAAAAAAGAAATAAAATCTTTGGGATATAGGGCAAGGAAAATAGTACTTACATTTAATACCAAAACAAAACTCATAAAAGGGAAAACTGGTAAGTAAATTTTATTAAAATATAACACTTTTGTTCTGTAATAGACCCTTATGAGGGAGAAAGTAAAAGCTACAGGGTGGGAGGAAATACTAACAAATCACGTATTTGGCAACATTTTAGAATCTAGAACATAAAAACAGCTCTCAAAACTCAGCAGTAAAGACAAATATACAAACAAATCTAGTTAGAAAAAGAGTAAAAGAAATAAAGTGACACTTCTTTGAAGAGGACATATAGATGGTAAATGAATAATGTATGAAAAGATCTTCAATATCATTAAACATTAGAGAAGTATGAATTAAAACCATGATGATACATCCCAGCACACTCATTCAAATATAAAATTTAAAATGACACCAAATGCTGGCAAGAATTGGAAGAATCTGTATTACTTTTAAATTGCTGGTGGAAAGAACAGAAATTATAACAAACTGTCTCTCAGACCACAGTGCAATCAAACTAGAAATCAGGATTAAGAAACTCACTCAAAACCGCTCAACTACATGGAAACTGAACAACCTGCTCCTGAATGACTA
>NW_026655798.1:0-6543 GCF_009828535.3 Hylobates moloch
TGGATAAAAAGGCAGACTTGCAGGGAAAGGCTAAGGAGGAAGGAGACTGTTTACAGAGTAGCTGGAGGGCTGGCGGGCTTGGGTGGAGGAGCTGAAACAGTAATGGGGATACAGGAAGGAGACTGCCCCGAGAGCCCGTTTCCACTAATAGAAGGCATTGGAGGGCAGGGACGGTAAAGGGGCAAGTACCCACGTTCTAGGCCAAAGCTCTAAGTGTTTGTGAAACTGGAACAGCAAAAGCTACTTCTTAAAAACCTTAAGATTTTGTGGGTATCTAGTGAGCGTATATATTTACGGGGTATATGAACTGTTGTGAAACAGGCGTGCAATGGGAAATAAGCTCATCACGGGGAATGGAGTGTCCATCCCCTCTAGCGTTTATCCTTTGAGTTACCAATGCCACTTTTTTGCGGGGGGGGGGGGGGTGTGGGTGGGGGGAGTACTAAATAAAAAGTTCACATCTCCTGTTAACAAAAGGAATCTACTTTAATGAATAGGAAATTAGGCAGCACGTCATTGAAAATAAAAGCAGCTCTGTTTTTCAGGCCACTACATCTTGTACTAATAAGGAGAGTCACAGGATGCAGCATAATTTCAACTCAGAGGAGTAGAGCAAAGCGCCATTTGCTAAATGATCAAATTAGACAGAGCCTCAAGTGACACTACACTTGACCAGGCTCTGTCTTCAATGCCCGCTTCTCTGTTGTGTTTTCCTGCCATTCAATGTAAAGATAGTAAGACTTTCTTGCTTTCAGATAGTTTTATTACAGGAACGTGTTTTTAACCTATCTAAAATATAAACTTCTGTTGTGTACATAAATCTGAATTATTAAATGTATTTTAGGTACTTTTTAAAAAGGTTCATAAAACGTGATTCGTATAAGGGATACTAAAAATCATGAATTGTGCTTCTGAATTCTATGCTGTGTAGCTGAACCTCCATGACTTTTAAGATTTGTGTCAGAAAAGCTGTTTGTTCTCTAAAGCATAGAACGCCATGACATCCTCTAGTTTTTGAGATGGTTGATGTGATTCAGTGATCCCTTCTGCAGAAGTTCGCCTTTAAAGCTTAGCT
Organism: Hylobates moloch; assembly: GCF_009828535.3. Taxonomy (NCBI): domain Eukaryota; kingdom Metazoa; phylum Chordata; class Mammalia; order Primates; family Hylobatidae; genus Hylobates; species Hylobates moloch. The sequence goes on from NW_026655798.1 coordinate 1,076, forward strand.
GTGACGTAAAATTGCCGTTGATAATTGGAACATCTGAACACAACGTAGAACTTTACTTATGCTTTAACATGTTGACATTTCATCCTCTGCAAACTGTCTTGGCCTTCTGAGGGCTTACTCATGGAGCAGTAGATCTTGGTGGTTCGTCTTGGAAATAGAAGACCAGTACTACCCCATCCCAGGCAGAATGACTGGATCCAGAAGGGGTACAATTAAGACAACTAGGAAATGCTGAAAGAGCCTTTGTTCCTGGAAGATGCTGTTCTGGTCTAGTTTTAAGTGCTGTCCACATAAGCGTGAAATGAAAATCAATCTTGGGGCCCCCAAATCACTAAGCTAAAGGCAAAAGTCAAGCTGGGAACTGCTTAGGGCAAACCTGATTGTATTCCAAGTCACCCCTCTGCTTACGAGATAAATCTGTATCAGATTGCCCCCTTTAGAGAGACTCATTAGAAACGCAAAGGAATGCAACCTTCTGTGTCTACCTATGACCTGGAAGCCCCCTCCCAGCTTCCAGTTGTCCCACCTTCGCCTGGCATTGTCCCACCTTTCCAGGTGGAACGAGTGTGCATCTTACACATATTGATCGATAGCTCATGTGTCCCTAAAATGTATAAAACCAAGCTGTGCCCCTACCACCTTGGGCACAGGTCGTCCGTCAGGACTCGCCTGAGGCGGTGTCACAGACGCGCATCCGCGGCCTTGGCAAAATTCACTTTCCTAATTAACTGAGACCTTTCTCTAGATATTCGGGGTTCAAATAAGGATGAATAAGAAGAGGCAGAGTGGGAACAATGCAGTCTTGGGCTAAGGAGTCTTCTTGGAAGCTCTGCTGAAGCGGGGTCTTGCCCTTAGCTGCAGTCTAGAGCCCCCTGGGAAGCTTTCACCAGCCTGGGCCCCACTCTAGATGTTCCGATTTAATTGGTCTGGGGTGGGGCCCGGGAAATGGCACTTTTACGGACTCTTCAGGTGATTCTAGTTTATACCTGGGGTTAAGAACCACCACATTCTAGCCTCACCATTGCTGGTTTCAGGAAAAAACAAAACAAACAAACAAAAAAGAAACATTTACCCTAGTGTCTAAGTGTCTAATAAGGAAGAAGTTAAAATGTGGGCACCTATGTAAAAATGTCAAAATTGAAAATGCGGAGGGGGTATCTGGAATCGAACTGGGGGCCTCTTGGTCTGCAGTCGGATGCTCTAACCCTGAGCTATACCCCCTCCTGCTGCTGTGGGGGTCAATTAATGTCTTTGACTTGTGCAGCCACACCCAGATGACCAGTCACCTATGCGTTGCCACTTCACAATGGAAGCTCCTAGGAGCTGCCAGGTCTACCTCAGTGGAAACTGATTGACCTTGTGCATAACAAGAGGCAGTCCCCGCTCCTCAAATACCCCCGTGCCTGTGTCTTCCCTGCCTTGAGTCCTTGGTTGCGGGCAGCAGCCTGGAAAAGCACTGCCAGTGGCCGCTAGAATGGCCTTGAGAGTCAACCTCCAGTACCTGTTATGGTGGGCACGTACAAGAGAAACTTTGTGTGACTGAGGTGTCTGTTCTAAAACACTTAATGACAGAGTTGGGCCTGGCTCTCCTGGTCCAGTGTTCCAACACAACTACAATCTAGGACAGAAGGTGATTCTTCCGACTTTCACTTCTTCAATTAATATTAATGGAGAATGATAGAGAAGGAGCGACTCCAAGAAATAGTGAGAAGGCGGTAGCTGAGTAGATTTTGGAATCCCCAAAAGCCTTAAGAGGGCCAACGTTAACATAGTTTCAAGAACCAAAATATGTTGCTAGACAACAGCCCCACTTGACTCATTTTTGTCTTCAAGGGACAGGGTGTTTTCCTGTCATCCAGGCTGGAGTGCAGTGAAACAATTGTAGCTCACTTCAGCCTCCCGGGTAGGTGGGACCACAGACAGGTGTGTACCATCATACCCAGCTAATATATTTTATTTTTTTTTGTAGAGGTGAAGTCTCACTATGTTGCCCAGGCTGGTCTTAAACTCCTGGCCTCAAGCGATCCTCCTGCCTTGGCCTCCCAAAGTGCTGGGGTGAGAGACATGAGCCACTGTGTCCAGCCTCCCACGTGACCTTCCTGATGGCAGGCAGAACGCTGTCGTTTCTAGAAGGAAGACTTGGAGGAACACTTGGGTTAACCCCTTTTCACCTCCTCAGCTGTGCCAAGGCCCCGCCTCTGCTCTTGTCATAGGAGCTGGTAAACTGTCTCTTCTTCAAACTGCCTTTCTTTCCTACTGGAATTTTGTCCTTTACCCACAGGCCTTTGCCTTGTAGCCCTGGGCACCTTCTCAGAAGGCAGCCAGCAGCCAGCCACTCCTCTCTGCTCCTGGCCCGACAGCCTCGGGAAACACTGACTTCCGCAGTGGTTTCTATGATAAGGTTAAAATCCTCTGGGTTTCCCTTTTCGGCAGTAGGGTGGACTGCCAAGGAAGATGCGGAGGATTGATGAGCCTGCAAGAGCACAGAACTCCCCCACTGGCAGGGCCTGGGCAGCAGCCTGGCGGGCGGATCACCTGAGGTCGGGAGTTTGAGACCGGCCTGAGCAACATGGAGAAACCCCGTCGCTACTAAAAATACCAAATTAGCCGGGCCTGGTGACTCTTGCCTGTAATCCCAGCTACTCGGGAGGCTGAGGCAGGAGAATTGCTCAAACCCGCGAGGCGGAGGTTGCCGTGAGCCAAGGTCGCGCCACCGCACTCCAGCCTGGGCAACAAGAGCGAAGTCCAGGAAGTCGCAGGAGACCCCGGACATCGCTGGATTCTGGAGGCCCAGATGTCGGTAGTGCAATGATGAATGGGCATTTCCAAGAAGAAGTCTTAGGCCTCACCCATGGTGAGGAATCAGAAAAGAGACAGCCTTGCACAAAGGCAGGATACGAGAAGGGCTAAGCAGTGGCCGGGCGCAGTGGCTCACTCCTGTAATCCCAGCACTTTGGGTGGCTGAGGTGGGCAGATCACCAGGTCAGGAGTTGGAGACCAACCTGGCCAATGTGGTGAAACCCCGTCTCTACTAAAAGTACAAAAATTAGCCGGGTGTGGTGGCCGGCACCTGTAATCTCAGCTACTCGGGAGGCTGAGGCAGGAGAATCGCTTAAAATGGGAAGGCGGAGGTTGCAGTGAGTCGAGATCGCGCTGCTGTACTCCAGCCTGGGCAACAGATGGAGATTCTGTCTCAAAAAAAAAAAAAAAAAAAAAAAAGCGTGTATTTCATGGATTGTTGTGTAGATTGAATGAGTTAATCTGCATAAAGCACTTAAAACAGGACTGGCACGTAGTAAATTCTGTATACCGTTTGCTGAACAGATAGAAAGCTCACAGAGAAATCAGCTAACATTCATGAGAGCCAATAAACACAAGTAAGAGAATAAAAACCCACATGGCAGGAGAAGGTATTTATTGCACATAACTGATGAAGGGTTTATTCCCAAAATTATATAGAGTATTGCAGAAGGCAATTAAGAAATGGACAACTTAGTAGAAAAATGAAGAAGAGACTTGAGCAGTCACTTCACAGAAGAGGACATCCACGCGACCAATAAGCCTATGAAAAGATGCTCAAACCTCATGAGTCTAGAAAGGTGCAAATTAGGCCGGGCGTGGTGGCTCACCCCTGTAATCCCAGCACTTGGGGAGGCCGAGGCAGCCGGATCACCTGAGGTCAGGAGTTCCAGACCAGCCTGACCAACATGGAGAAACCCCATCTCTATTAAAAATACAAAATTAGCCAGGCCTGGTGGCGCATGCCTGTAATCCCAGCCACTCAGGAGGCTGAGGTAGGAGCATTGCTTGAACCTGGGAAGCGGAGGTTGCGGTGAGCCGAGATCGTGCCACTGTGCTCCAGCCTGGGCAACGAGAGCGAAACTCCATCTCCAAACGAAAAGAAAAGAAAGGTGCACGTTAAACCACAGTGAACTATCGCTAGAATTGTTGCTAGGCTGGTTAAAGTGAAAGAGACCGATGTTACTCAGTGATGGTATGTGGAGCCATAGTAACTCTCATCCCCTGCTGGTGGTGGTGTCATTTGCCGGAACCACTTTAGAAAACCGTCCGACCTTACTGGCTAAAGCCAAAACTAGAAACACCCACTTCCTCAACAATTGTATTCCTAGATACGGAGATTAGAGAGTGTCTGTGTACATGCAGGATTCTTGTTCGTAGCGGCATTCCTTTCAGTCTTCTATATCTTGATTTAGGACGTGGGTACATTTGTGTGTGTGTGTGTGTGTGTGTGTGTGTGTGTGTGTGTGTGTGTGTGTGTACAAATCAATTGAGCTGTACGTTAAAGATTTCTATACCTTATTGTAAGTTATATTTCAGTTAAGAGTAAATAAAAAGGAAGATGTTGATAGTTGTTTTCATTTCTGGAATGTCTTAGTGGATTCATTTAAAAAAATATATTTGGTGACTTTTTTAGAGTCTTTTGCTCCTCGATTCAGTTTCCATTTCCCTTTTATTTTAGTTAAGAACATTTTTGTCTTTCAGTTTTCAATTTAAAGCTTTGACGACCTCACCGTTAAATAATATTTCTTTTTCTATTTCAGGTAGACAGGTAGTAGCGTATCAAGGAGGTAGAATGTTTGTCCTCGCTTCCAAGAATTTTTTTTTAAATCACGAAGCTGTGTTGGATTTGATTGGATGTTTTTCTTTATCTATTTGAATGACGTGATTTTTCTCCTTCAATCCGTTGTCTTAGTTTAGATTTCTTTAGAAAGAGACTCTGAAACTAAAATGTAAGAGCAAGTAGTTTATTTGGAAGATAAGTTCAGGAAACAGCAGTAGGGAGTGGGAAGTCAGTCAGAGAAAGCAAAGAAGCCAATAAAAGGTGGTGTCAGTCTAAATAACAGGCAGAGAGAAGCTCTCTGAAAAGTAATGTAACTTATTTAGAGAATGAGCATTGGCAGTGGGAATACAGGTGTCACAGTAAACTATGTTTGAGGAAGTTGTGGTAAGGGAAAGGTTCGTGTTTTCTTTGTTTATTTGTTTGTTTGTTTGTTTTATTTTGCTTGGGGGACGGAGTTTTGCTCTTGTTGCCCTGGCTGGCGTGCAATGGCAAGATCTCGGCTTACTGCAACCTCCGCCTCCCGGGTTCAAGCGATTCTCCTGCCTGAAGAAGCAGGGTAAAAGACACTAGTGGAAAACGCTGACTGTCTGCCTCACCACACCCCTTGAGAGCCGCAGTGAGTGGAGTTTGTGAACGTTCGTAGAGGCAGCAGGATGGAAATCTCGGGAGGCCTTAGCATTGGAAGCACATTGCCATGGTGTTTGACATTCCTGAGGACAGGAGGAGAGGGCGGTGCGGAAACTAAGATTGTTAGCCTGGTTCTAAAAGTGTCCACGATTTGTGGAGTCCCGTATATCAGAGAAGGCATGAATGTTGAGAGGAGAGAGTGGTGAAAGAAGATGGCTTTGAGAGAGAAGAAGCATGGAGAGATGGTGGAGGAGCTGGG
>NW_026655799.1:0-6538 GCF_009828535.3 Hylobates moloch
AACAGACAGAGTTCTTGTCTAAATAAATAAATAAATAAATAAATAAATAAATAAATAAAATAAGAAATCAGCCAAAGACTCCACTTGCCCCGACAGAAACTTTTACAAAATCTACTAGAACCTAGTGGATTCAGAGATCTGTCAAACACTTCTTTATCTAATACTGCATAGGAGACTACCTGTCTAGAAAAATTAATAAAAACTGACAAGCCACCTGCATTGTAGCTCTTCTGCTTCCTCTACTGGCTTTATTGGCTTTATTTTATTTCCATATTATTGGCTTTATTTCATTTGCATTACTGGCTTTATTTCATTTCTGTATTAAACTGCATATTATAAACTCAGGCCAGCTGGATCTTTGCATAGATACTATATCTTGTTTCTGCCAGAGATGATTTTTATTCAGAATGAACAGTAAAAGGCAACACTAGGCAGAAAATGCACTTGAGTTTTAAAATAAAGATGAAAAAACTTGTTCATCATCCAATGGTCCTCTGCAGCATGGAGAAAAAAAAAAAAAAAAAACATACTTCAGGGAGATAATAGCTCTCCTTCTCCATTTCACAAATGGATATCTTCAATCAAAACACTTGTTTAGATTCATTAGTGTTTCCTTGATTTGATTCTTTGATCCATGAGTAAATACATTTTAGAGATTAAATGGTTGGTTTCTTTACATATAAAATAGGGCTAATAGTATTTTCCTTTAATGATGTCGGAGAATAGTAAAAAAAACAAAATACCCTTTCCAGACACGTACAGTTGCTCCCTTGTATCCATAAAGGATTGGCTCTAAGACCTTCCATGGACACCAAAATCCAACAGTGCCCAACACCCTTATATAACATGGTGTAGTATTTGCCTATAATCTGTGTATAACCTCTCATATATTAAAATTGTCTCATTAGCAATGGGGAAAAGACTCCCTATTCAATAAATGGTGCTTGGATAACAGGCTATAGATACACAGAAGAATGAAATTCAAGATGGATTAAAGACGTCTTGGAGTTTATTTTTCTGTATGGTGATTCCTTTACAGAAAAATACCTATCACTATACAGAAAAATCAACTCAAGATGGATTAAAGACTTAATATAAGACTTCAAACTATGAAAATCCTAGAAGAAAACCTAGGAAATACCATTCCCATTATAGGCCTTGGTAAATAATGTATGCTTAAGTCTTCAAAAGGAATTGCAACAAAAGCAAAAATTGACAAGAGGGACCTAATTAAACTTGCATAATTAAAGAGCTTCTGCATAGCAAAAGAGAAATGAACAAGGGAGTAAACAGGCAACTACAGTCTGGAATCTTCAGGTATGAGCCCAGCAAGGCCAGAGTTCATGGGGGAAAAAATTTCAACATAAATGTAAAGGAGTGACTAAATAAAGCAAGGGTAAGAAGTTAAGATTCAAGTACAAAGCAGAGGTCAGCAAACCAGGTAGGAAGGAATCTGTCACCTACGCAGTGAGCACAAACCAGCAGGTAGTTTCTCAAATCAGAGACCCAACCAGTAACAAAGGTAAAAGGGAGACTAAATCAATCAATAAAAAAAGTCAAGATGCAAGTTCAAGGCAGAGGTCAGGAAACCGAACTCCACATGGATACAGAATGGTCTACTCACGGTGCAGCCAAGGGGAGGGGCAGGCAGCCATCAGGGAAAAGTACTCAAAAAGGCAACAGTCATCGAATGACTGAAATTTGGAGTCATGGATTTCAGCAGGGATTTGCAGTGAAAGAAACAGGCGGATAGAAACTAAGTTCACAATAAATGTTACAATTCATCTTTTCGCTCTCCTCTTGAAATAGGATGTATTGTGAATATATTGAGCTAAATTATCCTGCATGGCTTTGGCCTGCTATCCCATTCTCTGGTGAGTGTTTATTTTCAAAGGGTTAGATGAGTAAAGAGAGGAGAATGGTAATGTCACCAATCTGATGCCTTGTTAGAAAATCTTCCCTCATGATATCAGAATGCTTTGGTGTGAAAGATTGGTTCTTACTGGTATAGTTTCTTTTTTAAGACTAATGCACAAAAATGCATATTCTGCCTATGTTTCTTCCCATGATGTGTATTCACTTAGTGGGTAAGAAATTATTTCTTTTCTTCCTTGTTTGCCTCAGTCCTAGTGCCCAGCTCAGTATCTTGAATTTGCTGCTAGTTGATGACACTGAATTTGCAGCAAAATGAAATAGGCCTTCTTCAATTGATCTGTTTGTCACTGAGTATATGTGTCATAACTGACAGTAACCTGGCTGATGAATGAAATTTACTGGACTATGAACAGTAATAAGATATTCCTGAAGCCCTGGTTTCTCACTTTGCTATCTTAAACCAAAGCTATTACACTCTTCAAATAAGCATGCTTTATGCAGTAATTCATAGATATCAGTTAAATTTGGAGCAGCAGAGAACTCTGAACATTCCTGTGATGGCACAGTGCTATGGCCAGAGCTAGGCTCAACTGCTCCAAAATCATCAGCCAAATACCTCAGTCTCCCAAGCCATAATTTGACATAGACTATGCTTCTCTGGCATTATTTCATTACTTAAAATAAGATGATTGAAAAATGTATGAAGCTTACAGTAGAATACTAGTGGGCAGAAGAGGAGATGTAAACATTCAGGCAAAACTCAGTAAGTTCAGAAAAAGATTTTTAGCAGATGCAAATTAATTGGAAAAAATGTAAGATGATAAGTCTTTGCTTTATCACTTTGCAGTCTGGGTTTGACAAGGACATAATCCCTAAAAAGAAAGGATTTTCAAAAGAATCAACAGAACATTAAAGGTATAGAGAATTCAGATATTAATTCAATCATACATAATCTTATCTAACAGTTAATAATACACTTTCTAAGATGACCAGTTGGAGGATAAGATACAAAGGATGAAAAAGATAGAAGTAGATTTAATACAATGTTTTACAGGTAAAACATTGGTTTTGATTTGAATAACAACCTTTAGTTTTACAACCCTGGACAACATAGGAGGCAGAATTCTATGACAATCCCCAAAATTCCAGCCCGCTAATATACATGTCCTGTGTAACCCTCTCCCCTTGAGTACAGGTGGCACCTGTAAAAATGATCAGATATCCTCCTATTAGGAGATTATATTAAACAACAAAGATAAAGGATTTTTGTAGATGTGCAAAAGGTCTGAAATTGGTTGATTTTGAGTTAATCCAAGAGGATATACCCTGGGTTGGCCTGATCGAATCACAGAAGCTCCCATAGAAAAACAGTCCAGATCTTGTGTAAACGAATATATGGAGATAGAGCTTCTGACTGCTCTGAAGATGTGAACTACCATGTTGAGAGTCCCACGTGTCAGGGCATTGCAGGAGCCTCAAGGAGCTGAAAGCAACCATAGCTGACTGCCAGCAAGAAAGCTGGGACTTCAGTCCTACATCTTCAGGGAATGAATTCTGCCAAAAATCATGTCAGTGTGAAAAAGAATCCCAAACTGCAGAAAGGAATGTGGCCCAATTAATGCCTTGATTCATCCTTGAGAGACCCTGCATGGAGGACGCAGTTGAGCACTGCCCACAATGACTGCAGGTCAGACCTGCAGAAATGGGGGACCTGACTCACAGAAATTGTGAGATCGTAAATGGATGTTGTTTGAAGCCACTACACTGGTAGTAATTTGTTACAAAGCAAAAAATGACTAATGCATGTGGCTGGTTTACTTCACCTCACTGTTAATTTTCATATATGTGAAGTGAAGATCATAATAGGAGTGCACTTTAAGAATTTGATGTGATTGACATTCTTGGCATGTGGCTAGCATGTAATAAGAGCTCAGTAGAGGCAGTTAATCATAATAATAGCACTGCTAATAGCACTATTAGTAGCAGCAGTATAAACTGCAGTAATTGTGATAGGCTGGAACTCCCAGATATGATTGTCAACAAAATTAAAAATTGGGATGAAGAATTCTACAGGCTAGTATTTGACTAAATTAAATCAATGCTTGATTAAATCTATTGACATCTATACATATGTGTATATTGGCTTATTCCAGATAGACACATCACACACACACACACACACACACACACACACACACACACACACACACAACCATAATGCTCCAGAAACAGCACAGTATACCTTTCTACAAATACACTACACATTTTCCTACCTTTGTATCTCTTTCTTGTGTCCTAGTTTTTCCCCCTGAAATGTCATTCCCACAGCTCTACCTGTAAAATTTGTTGGCTCTTCATTGCCTACCTAGGATTATGTGTATTAACAATGTTCCAAGAACTGTTATTGTCATTTTGTAATATGAGATAAGAATCACATGAGATAAATATTACTATTATTCCGACGTATCCCTTTTTAAGGACAGGGAATGAAGGACTACAAAGACTGATTTGGCTGTGTTTGTGGTGTAGTGTCGGCATCTGAAATTAGTCACTCAAGCTCCTGGTTGTGCCTTCCACCACCACAATAAGCTTTGAGTCGATGGCCCCTCATAGACACTCCTCCATATCCAAAAAAAGATTTTTTTTCTCTTTTCTTATCTCTTATGATATTCTATTTGACTTAGTAGGATTTAAGCTAAGACCAAGCTGAGCTATATTTGGCATATAGATACACTGAGTATACAGAACTGCATAACAATATTCTGGTCAACAATGGGCTGCATATACAATGGTAGTTTTATAACATTATAATACTGTATTTTTACTGTACATTTTCTATGTTTAGATACACATAGACTTGCCAATGTCTTACAATTTCCTGTAGTATTCAGTCCATTCACGTGTTGTACAGGTTTGCAGCATAGGAGCAACAGGCTGTACCATGTAGCCTAGGTGTGTGCTAGGCTATATCATGCAGGTCTGTGTAAGTCCACTCCATAATGTTCACACAATGCCAAGATCACCTAACGGTGGACTGCTCAGAATGCATCCCCCTCAATAAGTGACCCATGACTGAATTTACATCCACTAATGTGCACGTGGAGAAGGACAAGTTGGAGAAAAAGCTTCATCCGTGCCATTATTTATAGATTCCCAATTGAAGGAGAGAAGCCAATCAAAGGGAATTAAGAGAGGCTGCAAGCCTTCTGGAAGGAATCTATCTGGAGGGAAATAGGACTGGGGAATTGGATGATGCTGCATCCTCTTTCTGGGCATGGACCCACCCTGACCCAGCTACTATAGTATTATATGCCCTAGGGAGAAAATGATAGCAAGAAATTAAAGTTGTTGCTGCAATCCCTGGGGCCCAAGCCGTCTTTCTCTGAGCTGCTATAAAGAGTTTTACACTGTGGAAAGCCATTTGCTGATCACATTCTATAAAAAACCATACTCATCTGAGACACCCTGTGTTAGCAGTAGCCGAAACTCCTGGTGTTCTTGGGAGAGACAGGACTGTTGTCTTGTTTCATTTTCTGTGGTTATAATAGTATACCTGAGACTGGGTAATTTATAAAGAAAATGTTTATATGGCTCACAGTTCTTGAGGCTGGAAAGTCCAAGATTGGGCAGCCCCATCTGGGCTGCATCATAACATGGCAGACAGCATCACATGGTGAGAGCACAAAAAATGACCGAACTTTATAACAGCCTGCTTTCATGTAACTAAACCAGTCCCTCAAAAGTGAGAACCCAGTCTTGTCAGATGGCATTAATCCATCCATGACTGTAAATACCTTATGACTCAAGCACCTCCTGAAGTTCCCACCACCTTTAAACCAACACACCTCCATTGGTGACCAAGACTCAACATGGCATTCTGTGAGGAGAAACCATATTCAAACCATAGCACCAGTTGAACTTGAGAAATTCAGGCTTACATGTTATTGTGGTCAATTTTTAAAGCTGAGAAATCAGAACACCGTCTTTCATCTCTTTGGTATCTTCAGAATTTTGAAAAGTATGTAAACATTTTTAAGTTAACATAACCTGCTTTTACCTACTAACCTGACACTGATGTGGCCAAAGAGACCTGGAGGACCTGAGATCTCTGCTGTGCACATCTCCCCTGCTCCTCCCCAACACAGTGCACTTTGGAGCTCCTCTCACCTCTGCACCCTCCATGGAGCCTACTCCAATGCTGAACACACAGCAGAGGCTTAACAAATGTGCTTTGATCAAAGATTTTGTTGTATCAACCCACAATAACAAAATCGACAGTAGATGTAGCTGGTGTGTTTAACTTCAGAAAACATATATGGGGAAATCTCATATAAAAGGATAATGTGGATTTACCTGGGAAATAGTTATTATCTAATACAAACTGCTGGCTACAGGAAATGACTGCTGTTAATGTAGGGCTGTATATATATATACTTTTATTATATATTTATACTTTTATTATTTTATTATTTTATTTTGTAAACATATATGTTTAGGAAACCATATGTATATACAAATGGAAAGAGTGGGAAGCAATGATCCCCCAGGGGAATCTATTGCATACAGGTAAGGAGAAGGCATCAAGAAGTTAATAATAATGATAATAATAATAATAGTAATAATAAAATTAGATCAAACTAGGCAGGTTAGAAAGAACTTAAGG
>NW_026655800.1:0-6537 GCF_009828535.3 Hylobates moloch
TTCAGAGATTCAATTTCTTCCTGGTTTACTCTTGGGAGGGTGTATGTGTCCAGAAATTTATTCATTTCTTCTAGTTTTTCTAGTTTATTTGCATAGGGGGGTTTATAGTATTTGCTGATGGTTGCTTGTATTTTTGTGGGATCAGTGGTGATATCCTTTTTATCATTTTTATTGTGTCAGTTTGATTATTATCTTTTTTCTTTTTTATTAGTCTAGCCAAGAGTCTATATATTTTATTATTTTTTTAATAACCAGCCCCTGGATTTATTGGTTTTTTGAAAGTGTTTTGTTGAGACAGAGTCTCGCTGTCACCCAGGCTGGAGTGCAGCGGCGCGATCTTGGCTCACTGCAAGCTCCACCTCCCGGGTTCACGCCATTCTCCTGCGGACTACAGGCGCCCACCACCATGCCCAGCTAATTTTTGTATTTTTAGTAGAGACGGGGTTTCACCGTGTTAGCCAGGATGGTCTCGATCTCCTGACCTCGTGATCCACCCGCCTCGGCCTCCCAAAGTGCTGGGATTACAGGCATGAGCCACCACACCCAGCCCTGAAAGTTTTTTTGTGTCTCTATCTCCTTCAATTCTTCTCTGATCTTAATCTTTTCTTGTCTTCTGCTAGCTTTTGGGTTTCTTTGCTATTCGTTCTCTAGTTATTTTTTTATGATGTTAGGGTGTTGATTTGAGATCCTTTTAGCTTTTCAATATGGGTATTTAGTGCTATAAATTTACCTCTTAACACTGCTTTAGCTGTGTCTCAGAGATTCTGGTACGTTGTCTCTTTGATCTCATTGATTTCAAATAACTTCTTCATTTCTGCCTTAATTTTATTATTTACCCCCAGAGTCATTCAGGAGCAGATTGTTCAATTTCCATGTATTTGTGTGGCTTTGTGTGAGTTTCTTAATGTTGAGTTCTAATTTGATTGCACTGTGGTCTGAGAGACTGTTATGATTTCAGTTATTTTGCATTTGCTGAGGAGTGTTTTACTTCCAATTCTGTGATAGATTTTAGAGTAAGTGCCATGTGGTGCTGAGAAAAATGTATATTCTGTTGGTTTTGGGTGGAGAGTTCTATAGATATTTACCAGGTTCACTTGATCCAGAGCTGAGTTAAAGTCCTGAATATCCTTGTTATTTTTCTGTCTCAATGATCTGTCTCATATTGACAATGAGGTGTTACAGTCTCCCACTATAATTGTGTGAAGTCTAAGTCTCTTTGGAGATCTCTAAGCACTTGTTTTGTGAATTTGGGTGGTCCTGTATTGGGTGCATATTTATTTAGGATAGTTAGCTCTTCTTGTTGAATCGAGGCCTTTACTTTATGTCATACCATTCTTTGTGCTTTTTCTTATCTTTTTTGGTTTAAAGTCTGTTTTGTCATAAACTAGGATTGCAACCCCTGCTTTTTTTTCTGCTTTCCAATTACTTGGTAAATTTTCCTCCATCCCTTTATTTTTAGCCTATGTGTGTCTTCGCATGTGAGATGGGTCTCTTGAATATGGCACACCAATGGGTCTTGACCTTTTATCCAGTTTGCCATTCCGTGTCTTTTAACTGGGGCATTTAGCCCATTTACATTTAAGGTTAATATTGCTATGTGTGAATTTGGTCTTGTCATTATGATGCTAGCTGGTTATTTTGTAGACTTGTTGATGCAGTTGCTTCATAGTGTCATTTGTCCTTGTATTTCAGTGTGTTTTTGCAGTGCCTGGTAATGGTGTTTCCTTTCTATATTTAGTGCTTCTTTCAGGAGCTCTTTGTAAGGCAGGCCTGGTGGTGATGAATTCCCTCAGCATTTGCTTGTCTGAAAAGGATTTTATCTCCACTTTGGTTATGAAGCTTAGTATGGCTGGATATGAAATTCTGGGTTGTAAATTACTCTCTTTAAAAATTTTGAATATTGGACTTCAGTCTCTTCTAGCTTGTAGGGTTTCTGCTCAGAGGTCTGCTGTTAGTCTAACGGGCTTTTCTCTGTAAGTAACGTGGTCTTTCTTTCTGGCTGCCCTTAACATGATTTCCTTCATTTCGACCTTGGAGAATCTAATGATTGTGTCTTGGGCTTGACCTTCTCATAGAGTTTCTTATTTGGGTTCTCCAGATTTTCTGAATTTGAATGTTTGCCTATCTTGTTAAGTTGAAGACATTCTTTTGGATGATATCCTGAAGTATATTTTCCAACTTGGTTCCATCCTCCCCATCTCTTTCAGGTACCCCAATCTGTCATAGGTTCAGTCTTTTTATATAATCCCATAGTTCTTGGAGGTTTTGTTCATTCCTTTTCTTTTTTCTTTTTCTTTTCTTTTTTTTTCCTCTAATCTTGCCTGCCTGTCTTATTTCAGCAAGATAGTCTCCAAGCTCTGAAATTATTTTCTCTGCTTGGTCTATTCTCTTATTGATACTTGTGGTTTTACTGTGAAGTTATCATATTGTGTTTTTCAGCTCCATCAGGTCATTTATGTTCTTCTCTATACTGGTTATTCTGGTTAACAGCTCCTGTAATGTTTTATGGTGGTTCTTAGCTTCTTTGTATTGGGTAAGAACATTCTCCTTTAGCTCAGTTAAGTTTGTTGTTACCACCTTCTGAAGCTTACTTCTGTCAATTCATCCATTTCAGCTCCCACCCAGTTCAGTGCCCTTGCTGGAGAGGTGTTGCAATCATTCGGAGGAGAAGAGGCATTTGGGCTTTTAGAATTTACTGTGATTTTACTTTGATTCTTTCTCATCTTCATGAGTTTGTCTAATTTTGATCTTTGAGGCTGTTAACTTTGGATGTGGTTTTTGTGGGGACTTTTTGTGAATGTTGTTGTCACTTTCTGTTTGTTTGTTTTTCTTTTAACAGTGAGGTTCCTGTTTTGTAGGGCTGTTGCAGTTTTCTGGGTGTCAACTTCAGGCACTATTCACCTGGCTCCCTTCCCCCTGGACATGTCACCTGACATGCAGAACAGCAAAGATGGCTGCCTTCTCCTTCCTCTGGGATCTCTGTCCCTGGGGGACACGGACCTGTTGTCAGCAGGAATGTTCCTGTATAAGGTGTCTGGCAAACCCTGTTGGGGGGTCTCACCTAGTCAAGGGGCACAGGATCTAGGACCTACTTAACTAGCGTTCTGGCTGCCCCTTGGTGGAGAGAGTGTGCTGCACTCTGGAGTCCCACTCCTCTGGGATGTCCAGATTTTTTAGAGTCAGCAGGGGGAAAGACTAAGTCTGCTAATACATAGAGACCACAGCCACGCAGGGGCTCAGGCCCAAGGAGATCAGAATTCTGTCCCTATAGCCCATGGCTGGGATTGCTGAAATTCCTGCATGGAGTCCTCACCCAGTGAGAAAGAATGGGTCAAGGGCCAACCTAAAGAGGCAGTCTGGCATGATCTGCCACAGCTGGTGTGCTGTAGCTCTGGGGAATTCCTGCTGGGCTCAAACCATCCTGTCTCCCCACCACCAGCAAGGGAAAAAATTGCAGACTAGAGCTTCAGTGATGGTTGCTGCCCCTCCTCCGGGGAGCTCAGTTGTCTTAGGCAGCAAGCAGCCACAGTGATGATGGCTGTCTCTCCCCTTGGGAACGTGGTAGTCTTAGGCAGTCTCCAGCCAAATAGCCACTGAGACTCTGAACAGCTCTGTGCTTGAGACCCAAGGCTCTGGTGACATGGGCCCACAAGTGGGATCTCCTTATCTGTGGGTTGCACAGATCTATGAAAAAAGCACTATTTCTCATGCAGGGTAGCACAATCACTCACCACTTCCCTTGGCTGGGGGTGGGAGCTTCCCTTGCCCCATGTGGCTCTGTGGTGGGCTGTCACAGTACCCTGCTCTCCGTGGCTGTCTGTGGGTCACGCCAACTACCTAATTAGTTCCAGTGAGAGAAGCTGGATACCTCAGTTGCTGGTGCAGGATTCACTAGCCTTTTTGGTTCTCTTTGATGGGAGCCTCCAACCACAGCTCTTGCTAGTCGACCATCTTGTCCAGAATATCTGACTTTTTAATAATAGTCACTCTTACTGGTGTGAGATGATATCTCCTTGTGGTTTTGATTTGTATTTCTCTAATGATTACTGATGTTGAGCAGTTTTTTATATACTTGTTGGCGGCATGCATGTCTTAATTGGTAAAGTGTCTGTTCATGTTATTTGCACACTTTTTAATGGAGTTGTTTGTTTCTTGCTTGTTAGTTGTTTACATTCTTTACAGATTCTAGATATTAGATCTTTGTTGGATGCATAATTTGCAAATAGATTCTCCCATTATGTGTGTTGTCTGTTTGATGATATAGTTTATTTTGCTGTGCAGAAGTTCTTCAGTTTAATGACATCCCATTTGTCAATATTTATTTTTGGCCGGGTGCGATGGCTCACACCTGTAATCCCAGCACTTTGAGAGGTTGAGGTGGGTGGATCACGAGGTCAGGAGATCAAGACCATCCTGGCCAACATGGTGAAACCCTGTCTCTACTAAAATACAAAAAATTAGCTGGGCGTGGTGGCGCATGCCTGTAGTCCCAGCTACTTACTCGGGAGGCTGAGCCAGGGGAATCGCTTGAACCTGGGTGGCAGAGGTTGCAGTGAGCCAAGATGGTGCCACTGCACTCCAGCCTGGTGACAGAGCAAGACTCTCTCTATATATATATAGATATAGATATAGATATAGATATAGATATAGATATAGATATAGATAGATATATATGCTTGTGGCCTCTTCTCCATAAAATATTTGCCATGGCCTATGATGAGTATGGTATTTCCTAGGTTATCTTTCAGGATTTTTATAGGTTTCAGTTGTGCATTTAGGTCTTTAATTCATCTTTGTGTATGGTGTAAGGAAGGGGTCTAGTTTTAGTCTTCTGCATATGACTAGCCTGTTATCTCACGTTGCTCAGCTTTTCTACTACTCCGTAATAACATCAGCTGCTGGAACATCATTTCTTTTAAAAACTTTGAATGGATCAGATTTTGACACATAAGATAATTGGGATATTTTAGTAAGTGAAATAAATACTCTGCATTCACTTTTAAACACATTCATTAGCCTTTTTGTAAAGAGAAAGGAAATGAACAGCTTTGAGGTATTTGGAATAGTATTGTTTTCGAAAAACATTTCAGAGAGAGAGTTTTAATTCAGAAATTTTTACATATCTAGACTTCCAGCTTTGGTTACCAATTTTCTTCTCTTTTATTTCTGGGAAAATCAACGGATAGGACTTTTGGTGATGTGGTCACATTTATATCCATAAAAAGAGCGGCATTAAATAAATTGTATTACATTAAACAGAATTTACTTTATGTCTACTATTTAAAACAGTGATAAGTATGGTGAGATGATGTACATCTTAATTAGTTTGAATGAGTCTTTCTGTAATGTATATCTAGATCAAAACATCATATTGTACTCCATAAATATACAAAATTTTTGACAATTAGAAATACATAAAAATAAATATGAAAAACAAAACAACATTTTCTAAAGGCAGTCATGAAACCCAGCTTTACTGAGTGAAGATAATTCTCATACTTGAAGCACTTGAGATATATTACATAATTATTCCTCATAAATTGTCTTTAGAATAATATTTTAATACACAATTGTCAAACAAATTTGCTTCATCTGTTAGTGAGGAAAAATGAACTGAACTTATAAATTGATTTTTCTATCATAAATATATGATATTAGATTCTAAATTGTACACATTATGATTAAGAAGTTTTGCTAACAAGTAGTATTTACTTAAAATTTAAGCACCACAGGCAGTAAAAACTTGTAATGTCTTCATATTTTCAATCAAATGTTTACACATAAACAGTACATACAGAGCCCTCAGAAATAATGCCACACATCTACAACTGTCTGATCTTTGACAAACCTGACAAAAACAGGAAATGGGGAAAGGATTTCCTATTTAATAAATGGTGCTGGGAAAACTGGCTAGCCATATGTAGGAAGCTGAAACTGGATCCCTTCGTTACACCTTAAACAAAAATTAATTCAAGATGGATTAAAGACTTAAATGTTAGACCTAAAACCATAAAAACCCTAGAAGAAAACCTAGGCAATACTATTCAGGACATAGGCATGGGCAAGGACTTCGTGTCTAAAACACCAAAAGCAATGGCAACAAAAGCCAAAATTGACAAATAGGATCTAATTAAACTAAAGAGCTTCTGCACAGCAGAAGAAACTACCATCAGAGTGAACAGGCAACCTACAGAATGGGAGAAAATTGTTGCAATCTACTCATCTGACAAAGGGCTAATATCCAGAATCTACAATGAACTCAAACAAATTTGCAAGAAAAAAACAAACAACCCCATCAACAAGTGGGCAAAGGATATGAACAGACACTTCTCAAAAGATGACATTTATGCAGCCAAGACACATGAAAAAATGCTCATCATCACTGGACATCAGAGAAATGCAAATCAAAACCACAATGAGATACCATCTCACACCAGTTAGAATGGCCATCATTAAAAAGTCAGGAAACAACAGGTGCTGGAGAGGATGCGGAGATATAGGAACACTTTTACACTGTTGGTGGGACTGTAAACTAGT
>NW_026655801.1:0-6537 GCF_009828535.3 Hylobates moloch
GATGCCAGTAACACAGAAACCACCTTTCCCCTCACGCCAGGTGAATGGGTGTTTTACTTACCGCCCAGTCACACTCAGCCAATATCTTTGACCCCAAAATGGAAAGGGCCCCTCGAAATTGTGCTCTGCACTCCCACTGCTGCCAGACTCCAAGAATCTCCAGGACAACTAACCCCCTGGCTTCACATTTCCAGGTTGAAGTCGGCTACCAACCCGGATCAAACGAGGAGCCTACCTGCCTCACACCGTCCTATAAACTATACCTGCACACCCATACCAAACAACCCCCTCAAGATCTGCATCTCCAAAACACTTCCTCTTCTCCCTATTCCAGAAATATAAACTTCATACTCCAGGCCCTCTCTTCTGGCTCTCTGCCTCTTATATCCTCCTCCATGGCCTTTCCTCTCCTAGCAGTCTCTCATCACAACCTTATTACCTATTCACTGTAAAACACACCTACAACGCTCACAGAAGGTCACACACAAATATCATCAGCTATACTCGTTGCCCCATTAACGCATACCCAAGCAATGCCTGGTCCTACCCAACACAAACCCTAACCATCACCCGCACACTCAAAACTAATTCTCAACAAGTCTTGTCCCAAGTCAACGAGCACGTCTCGCTAGGTGAGACCGAATTACAGTCACAACTACAATCACAATTACACTCACCAGTCAACACCATCCCCATACACTCCTCTTGGCAACTATTCCTCAATCAAGGACTACTTCTATTTAATGCCTCTCAAGTTCCCACTTCCGACTGCTTCAAATCCATCAATTCCTCCCTCCCTGGCCCCTGTATACCTACCACTCTAGTCTCTCAACTCACATTACTCTCCTTTTCCGAAGGCCTCCAGGCCTACCAGTTTGATCACCCTGAGTCCAATTCTCTCACAGGCCCTTGACAAAAACGAGCAATCTTTTTACCCATCATGCTCGGAATCTCTCTAACAACTTCTCTCCTAGGCACAGGGTTAGGAGCCACTTCACTAGGATACAGTGTGTCCCAACTTTCAGACTTACAGCCCAATCCCTAGACATTTAACCAGCTTCTCCTTAGAAATTATCAACTTTTAGCTACCTGCGAAGACGAAGCAGGCTCCATAGATGGTCTCACAGCCTGCTAACGGCCCTTCAGTCAAACATCAGTCTTCGAAATGACAACAACACACCGATTCCAGCAGTTCCTCAATGATCTCTGCACTGACAGCTGGCTCATCGCTGATCCATTGTTACTGCTCGGGTGGCTTACAGCATTAGAAGATCTGTATCTTCAAGGGGCCTTCACAGACTACACCCCCCAAGAGGTGTTCACATATAGTGCCCTCCTCCTCGGACTTGTTCTCCTACTATACCCATCATACCCCATGTCAAACCTAACAACCCTCCCTAAAAACTCTCTTTCCCTCTTACAATGCCCCCACTCAGCAGGAAGTAGCCAGACGAATCACGACGCCCCTCAACCCCCTCTTAAAGAAAACAAAAGGGAGGACTGTTGGGTGGCACAGACACGTAAGGTACCACAAGATGGCGACAGTTCCGGGTTCTTCCTCCCTCTCCACACCTGATGCAATGTTAAACCCGCCAAAAAAGACTCAATAAGAAAATAACACCTCTCGCTCCCCCCACTCATCCCCAGGCCCACCCCCCAGACCCAATCATTGATACCCACGTAGCCCTAAGGGATATAAATATCCCATCCCAACAGCACTCTCTCTCTCTCTGCGCGACCTGACCTGACTCTGCTAATAAAGATCTCTTGACTGCGTTTGGCATGCTCTGGGTCTGCCTTTACTCTTTCATTGGTGCCATGACTCAGATCAGGACTCCCCACCCTTCAATGGGATCCCGATCCTTTTCCAGGCCTGACCCAGACCCCAAACCAGTCTTCACCCATTTTCCTGTTCACCGACCTCTACAACTATTGCAAGCGAACAGGAAAACGGGTAGAGATCCCATATATTCACAGCTTCTTCCTCCTACGGGACAGACCTAACCTCTGCCTCCCTTGCGAACCCCAACAGCTCCTTGCTACTCTTAAACTGCCAACCCCTCCCTCTGCCCCCGACTTCGACCCAGCCAACGAGCCCCCCCCATAGCACCACCCTCCGCCTCGCCTTCTGGCCGCCACCCTTCCGGCCGCCACCCTCCCCAAATCGCCCCCCCTTCCTCCTCATCACTTCTGCCAGCCTCTTCCCCGCCATCATTTAGCCCTCCCAACACCCGCTCGAGATCTCACCATCCCATTCTCGCCCCCCTTAGAGAAGTAACTGGAGCAGAAGGCATCGTCCCAGTCCACGTTCCCTTCTCCATAGCTGACTTATCCCAAATCGAAAAATGCTTAGGTTCTTACACCTCCAATTCTGCTTCCTACATTAAGGAATTTCAGTACCTTCTCCAAGCTTACAGCCTCACCTTCCATGACATCTACACAGTCCTCTCCAACACCCTTCTCCCTGAGGAGCGTAGACGAGTCTGGGAACAGGCTCACACTTATGCAGATGAGGTTCACCAAACGACCCCAGCCTTGCCACTGGGGGCGCAGGCAGTGCCCGAGCGAGAGCCTAACTGGAACTATAACACCCAAAATGGAGTAGCAGCCAGAGACCATTTTGCTACCTGCCTAATGGCTGGACTACGCAAAGCAGCTCAAAAGGCAGTTAATTTTGAAAAACTCCATGAAATAATACAAGACGAACATGAAAACTCATCCGCCTTTCTAGACCACCTTACAAAGGCACTCTAACAATACACCAACATAGACCCAGAAACCCCCGATGGTAGACAACTCCTCATGTCCCATTTCTTTGCACAAAGTTTTCCCGACATCAGACAAAAACGAAAGAAGTTAGACAGAGGCCCCTTCGCCCCTCAATCTGAGATATTGGCAATGGTGTGCAAGGTTTATCATAACCGGGATGAGAAAGCAAAGAGGCAAAAATACCAATTATTAGCACAAGCCCTCCAGGCGTCTCCTCGGCCCACGTCACGGTCACACAGCCATAAATCCTCCAGTCATCCACCTCACCGTCAGCCCCCTGGGCCCTGTTTTAAATGTGGAAAAGAAGGTCATTGGGTCCGAGAATGCCCAAATCCCAGGCCCCGCCCTCGGCCATGTCCTAAATGCCACCAGCCTGGCCACTGGGCCGTAGACTGCCCCGACTCCCGAAGGGAAGCCAAGCCAGCCCCCAGTCCCACTCCCGACCTCTTAGGACTGGCCATCGAAGACTGATGGGGCCTTGGGACTCCTTTCCTGACACAACTTATCACCACACAGGAGCCCAGGGTCTCTCTAATGGTGGATGGACAGCTCATCACATTCCTCCTTGACACCGGAGCTACCTTCTTGGTTTTGAGGGAATTCTGGGGTGTCACTTCCCTTTTTGGATCTCCTATAGTCGGAGTTGGAGGCCAAACCATACGTCCGAGAGCCACCCCTCCTCTCTCCTGCACCTTCTCCGGCCACATATTTTCTCACCGGTTCCTAGTCATGCCCCAATGCCCCCTTCCCCTACTAGGAAGGGATATCCTCTCTAAATTCAAAACCTCCATCATGTTTAACCCAACCGCCCTCCCCAGATCCACCCCACTCGTTGCTTTAGTAGCTGACTCCATACACCAGGCTCCCACCCACACACTGCCTTCGCTCCCAACAGGCGTCAATCCCATGGTTTGGGACACCACCATTCCCTCATTGGCTTCATGCACCCCCATACAAATATTCCTCAAAGATCCATATCACTTTCCCAGTCAACCCCAATACCCTCTCCCCACCTTCAGCCTGAGGGGATTACAACCAGTTATCTCAGACCTCTTGAGAAAAAGTTTCCTTAGACCAACTCATTTACCATATAACACTCCTATCCTAGCAGTCAAAAAATCCAATGGTACATTCTGCCTCGTCCAAGACCTCAGACTTATCAACGAGGCCGTTAAACCCATTCACCCACTAGTTCCCAACCCCTATACCCTCTTACCCTCCATTCCCCCCAACGCCACCCATTTTTCCGTAGTAGATCTTAAAGATGCCTTCTTCACAATCCCCCTCTCTCTTCAATCACAAGACCTTTTCGCCTTCACCTGGACTGACCCAGATACCCAACAATCACAACAACTCACATGGACAGTCCTCCCTCAAGGGTTCAGAGATAGCCCTCATATCTTTGGTCAAACTCTTGCCTCAGACTTAAAACAACTAAATCTTCCCCAGTCAAACCTCCTCCAATATGTAGATGATCTCCTTTTATGCAATCCATCTCTAATCACCTCCCAAACCGACACCACTTCCCTACTCAACTTCTTCGCAGACAAAGGCTACCAGGTGTCCCCCCAAAAGGTCCAACTCTCACTAACACAAGTAACTTATTTGGGAGTCCTTCTTTCTCACGACTCAAAGGCCATCACCCTAGACCACAAGTGCTTCATCAGAGGCCTACAAAACAAGAAATACTCTCTTTCCTAGGATTAGCTGGTTACTTTAGAACCTGGATTCCTAACTACTCTTTACTAGCAAAACCACTTTACGACCTCTCCCAGGGACCCCTGTCCGAGCCTGTAGAGGCCACAGTCAAATAGCCCTTTCAGTTACTCCAAAAGTCACTAATAAAGGCTCCAGCCTTACATCTTCCAAACCTACAGAGGCCTTTCATTTTATATGTACACGAACACCATGGCCTGGCCTTAGGAGTCTTAGGACAATTACAGGGACCCACTTTTGCTGCAGTCGCATACCTGTCCAAACAGCTCGACCCCACTGTACGAGGGTGGGCCCCCTGCCTCCGCGCCCTGGCAGCAGCCTATTTACTACTTCTAGAATCAAAAAAGCTCACATTCGGGGCAGCAGTCGTCATTACATCCCCCCACCAACTCAAAGATCTCCTCACATACAAGAGCCTACAAACCTTTCCCCCTTGCCGCATACTGTCACTCCTAGTTTCCTTCTTACATGATCCCACTGTGTCCTTCCAAACATGTGCACCCCTCAACCCCGCCACCCTCCTGCCTATCTCTCAACACCCCCCTCTACACAACTGCATTGAAATTCTAGAATCCCTTCTACCCTGTACAACCCACATCACCGAAGGCCCCTTAGACCATCCCGACCACATGTGGTTCAGAGACGGCAGTTCTTTTACACATAATGGACAGCGCCTCGCAGGGTATGCCATAGTGTTCCTAACAAAAACCATCGAGGCAAAATCCCTGCCACCTAATACCACAAATCAGCAAGCTGAACTCATCGCAGCCACTCGAGCATTTGAATTAGCAGCAGACACCTCACTTACACTATATACTGACTCCAAATACATTTTCCACATCCTTCTCTCTCATTCAGCCATTTGGAAGGAAAGAGGACTCCTGACAACCAAAGAAACATCTATTACTAATGCCACCCTCATCACTCGCCTCCCCCAAGCTTCCTTACTTCCTACTAAAATAGGCATCACTCACTGCAAGTCCCACCAGATTGACTCGTCCCCAGTGACACAAGGTAACAACATAGCAGATCAGGAGGTCAGACAGGCAGCTTTATCAACTCTACCCCCGACTCTCATGTTAACCATAGACGAGCCATCAAGCCCTTTACAACTCACACAGCCACTGCCAACACAGTCACCTAACCTCTCAAAATACGCCCTCTTCTCATACCTTCACTCTATTTTCCACACAAATCCTCAAACACTGAAAACCTTCCTCAACTCCTTCTTCATCCTAGATTCCTCTGACCTACAATTCGTTAAACAGCTCACATCTGCCTGCCCCATCTGTCAGCGAACAAACCTACAAACTCCCTTAAGGCCAGGACCCTTCCCGACCCATCAGGCCAGAGGACACATTCCAGGCAGTGATTGGCAACTTGATTTTACTCACATGCCCTCCATAAAAAAAATTAATTACCTTTTAGTTCTCGTTGACACCTTCTCCGGATGGGTTGAGGCTTTCCCAACCATCAATAAAAAGGCAAGTACGGTCGCCTCAATCCTCCTATCAGAAATCATTCCAAGGTTCGGAATCCCCACATCCCTCCAAACTGACAATGGTCCCGAATTTACATCCCATGTCTCACAAAATATAGCTGCCGCTCTTAACATCCCCGTGGCATTTCCACATCCCCTATCACCCCCAATCCTCTGGAAAGGTTGAACATACCAACCGTACACTCAAGGAAACCCTCACTAAACTGTCATTAGAACTCCATCTAGACTGGATAAAGTTACTCCCTACAGCCTTATTCAAACTCTGGGTCCTCCCAAAGAAGCCCACCCTTATATCCCCCTTTGAAGTCATGTACGGCCGCCCAGCACTTCCACCTGGCATTAATCCCACCTCCCCAACAGCCCCACAACACATAACTTCTCCCATCCTATCATTCATCCGCTGTGAACTATGGAAAAGACAGGAGTGTCTCCTGCCAGATGCCAGTAACACAGAAACCACCTTTCCCCTCACGCCAGGTGAATGGGTGTTTTACTTACCGCCCAGTCACACTCAGCCAATATCTTTGACCCCAAAATGGAAAGGGCCCCTC
>NW_026655802.1:0-6536 GCF_009828535.3 Hylobates moloch
TGGATAAAAAGGCAGACTTGCAGGGAAAGGCTAAGGAGGAAGGAGACTGTTTACAGAGTAGCTGGAGGGCTGGCGGGCTTGGGTGGAGGAGCTGAAACAGTAATGGGGATACAGGAGGGAGACTGCCCCGAGAGACCGTTTCCACTAATAGAAGGCATTGGAGGGCAGGGACAGTAAAGGGGCAATACCCAAGTTCTAGGCCAAAGCTCTAAGTGTTTGTGAAACTGGAACAGCAAAAGCTACTTCTTAAAAACTTTAAGATTTTGTGGGTATCTAGTGAGCGTATATATTTACGGGGTATATGAACTGTTGTGAAACAGGCGTGCAATGGGAAATAAGCTCATCACGGGGAATGGAGTGTCCATCCCCTCTAGCGTTTATCCTTTGAGTTACCAATGCCACTTTTTTGCGGGGGGGGGGGGGGTGTGGGTGGGGGGAGTACTAAATAAAAAGTTCACATCTCCTGTTAACAAAAGGAATCTACTTTAATGAATAGGAAATTAGGCAGCACGTCATTGAAAATAAAAGCAGCTCTGTTTTTCAGGCCACTACATCTTGTACTAATAAGGAGAGTCACAGGATGCAGCATAATTTCAACTCAGAGGAGTAGAGCAAAGCGCCATTTGCTAAATGATCAAATTAGACAGAGCCTCAAGTGACACTACACTTGACCAGGCTCTGTCTTCAATGCCCGCTTCTCTGTTGTGTTTTCCTGCCATTCAATGTAAAGATAGTAAGACTTTCTTGCTTTCAGATAGTTTTATTACAGGAACGTGTTTTTAACCTATCTAAAATATAAACTTCTGTTGTGTACATAAATCTGAATTATTAAATGTATTTTAGGTACTTTTTAAAAAGGTTCATAAAACGTGATTCGTATAAGGGATACTAAAAATCATGAATTGTGCTTCTGAATTCTATGCTGTGTAGCTGAACCTCCATGACTTTTAAGATTTGTGTCAGAAAAGCTGTTTGTTCTCTAAAGCATAGAACGCCATGACATCCTCTAGTTTTTGAGATGGTTGATGTGATTCAGTGATCCCTTCTGCAGAAGTTCGCCTTTAAAGCTTAGCTGTGACGTAAAATTGCCGTTGATAATTGGAACATCTGAACACAACGTAGAACTTTACTTATGCTTTAACATGTTGACATTTCATCCTCTGCAAACTGTCTTGGCCTTCTGAGGGCTTACTCATGGAGCAGTAGATCTTGGTGGTTCGTCTTGGAAATAGAAGACCAGTACTACCCCATCCCAGGCAGAATGACTGGATCCAGAAGGGGTACAATTAAGACAACTAGGAAATGCTGAAAGAGCCTTTGTTCCTGGAAGATGCTGTTCTGGTCTAGTTTTAAGTGCTGTCCACATAAGCGTGAAATGAAAATCAATCTTGGGGCCCCCAAATCACTAAGCTAAAGGCAAAAGTCAAGCTGGGAACTGCTTAGGGCAAACCTGATTGTATTCCAAGTCACCCCTCTGCTTACGAGATAAATCTGTATCAGATTGCCCCCTTTAGAGAGACTCATTAGAAACGCAAAGGAATGCAACCTTCTGTGTCTACCTATGACCTGGAAGCCCCCTCCCAGCTTCCAGTTGTCCCACCTTCGCCTGGCATTGTCCCACCTTTCCAGGTGGAACGAGTGTGCATCTTACACATATTGATCGATAGCTCATGTGTCCCTAAAATGTATAAAACCAAGCTGTGCCCCTACCACCTTGGGCACAGGTCGTCCGTCAGGACTCGCCTGAGGCGGTGTCACAGACGCGCATCCGCGGCCTTGGCAAAATTCACTTTCCTAATTAACTGAGACCTTTCTCTAGATATTCGGGGTTCAAATAAGGATGAATAAGAAGAGGCAGAGTGGGAACAATGCAGTCTTGGGCTAAGGAGTCTTCTTGGAAGCTCTGCTGAAGCGGGGTCTTGCCCTTAGCTGCAGTCTAGAGCCCCCTGGGAAGCTTTCACCAGCCTGGGCCCCACTCTAGATGTTGCGATTTAATTGGTCTGGGGTGGGGCCCGGGAAATGGCACTTTTACGGACTCTTCAGGTGATTCTAGTTTATACCTGGGTTTAAGAACCACCACATTCTAGCCTCACCATTGCTGGTTTCAGGAAAAAACAAAACAAACAAACAAAAAAGAAACATTTACCCTAGTGTCTAAGTGTCTAATAAGGAAGAAGTTAAAATGTGGGCACCTATGTAAAAATGTCAAAATTGAAAATGCGGAGGGGGTATCTGGAATCGAACTGGGGGCCTCTTGGTCTGCAGTCGGATGCTCTAACCCTGAGCTATACCCCCTCCTGCTGCTGTGGGGGTCAATTAATGTCTTTGACTTGTGCAGCCACACCCAGATGACCAGTCACCTATGCGTTGCCACTTCACAATGGAAGCTCCTAGGAGCTGCCAGGTCTACCTCAGTGGAAACTGATTGACCTTGTGCATAACAAGAGGCAGTCCCCGCTCCTCAAATACCCCCGTGCCTGTGTCTTCCCTGCCTTGAGTCCTTGGTTGCGGGCAGCAGCCTGGAAAAGCACTGCCAGTGGCCGCTAGAATGGCCTTGAGAGTCAACCTCCAGTACCTGTTATGGTGGGCACGTACAAGAGAAACTTTGTGTGACTGAGGTGTCTGTTCTAAAACACTTAATGACAGAGTTGGGCCTGGCTCTCCTGGTCCAGTGTTCCAACACAACTACAATCTAGGACAGAAGGTGATTCTTCCGACTTTCACTTCTTCAATTAATATTAATGGAGAATGATAGAGAAGGAGCGACTCCAAGAAATAGTGAGAAGGCGGTAGCTGAGTAGATTTTGGAATCCCCAAAAGCCTTAAGAGGGCCAACGTTAACATAGTTTCAAGAACCAAAATATGTTGCTAGACAACAGCCCCACTTGACTCATTTTTGTCTTCAAGGGACAGGGTGTTTTCCTGTCATCCAGGCTGGAGTGCAGTGAAACAATTGTAGCTCACTTCAGCCTCCCGGGTAGGTGGGACCACAGACAGGTGTGTACCATCATACCCAGCTAATATATTTTATTTTTTTTTGTAGAGGTGAAGTCTCACTATGTTGCCCAGGCTGGTCTTAAACTCCTGGCCTCAAGCGATCCTCCTGCCTTGGCCTCCCAAAGTGCTGGGGTGAGAGACATGAGCCACTGTGTCCAGCCTCCCACGTGACCTTCCTGATGGCAGGCAGAACGCTGTCGTTTCTAGAAGGAAGACTTGGAGGAACACTTGGGTTAACCCCTTTTCACCTCCTCAGCTGTGCCAAGGCCCCGCCTCTGCTCTTGTCATAGGAGCTGGTAAACTGTCTCTTCTTCAAACTGCCTTTCTTTCCTACTGGAATTTTGTCCTTTACCCACAGGCCTTTGCCTTGTAGCCCTGGGCACCTTCTCAGAAGGCAGCCAGCAGCCAGCCACTCCTCTCTGCTCCTGGCCCGACAGCCTCGGGAAACACTGACTTCCGCAGTGGTTTCTATGATAAGGTTAAAATCCTCTGGGTTTCCCTTTTCGGCAGTAGGGTGGACTGCCAAGGAAGATGCGGAGGATTGATGAGCCTGCAAGAGCACAGAACTCCCCCACTGGCAGGGCCTGGGCAGCAGCCTGGCGGGCGGATCACCTGAGGTCGGGAGTTTGAGACCGGCCTGAGCAACATGGAGAAACCCCGTCGCTACTAAAAATACCAAATTAGCCGGGCCTGGTGACTCTTGCCTGTAATCCCAGCTACTCGGGAGGCTGTGGCAGGAGAATTGCTCAAACCCGCGAGGCGGAGGTTGCCGTGAGCCAAGGTCGCGCCACCGCACTCCAGCCTGGGCAACAAGAGCGAAGTCCAGGAAGTCGCAGGAGACCCCGGACATCGCTGGATTCTGGAGGCCCAGATGTCGGTAGTGCAATGATGAATGGGCATTTCCAAGAAGAAGTCTTAGGCCTCACCCATGGTGAGGAATCAGGAAAGAGACAGCCTTGCACAAAGGCAGGATACGAGAAGGGCTAAGCAGTGGCCGGGCGCAGTGGCTCACTCCTGTAATCCCAGCACTTTGGGTGGCTGAGGTGGGCAGATCACCAGGTCAGGAGTTGGAGACCAACCTGGCCAATGTGGTGAAACCCCGTCTCTACTAAAAGTACAAAAATTAGCCGGGTGTGGTGGCCGGCACCTGTAATCTCAGCTACTCGGGAGGCTGAGGCAGGAGAATCGCTTAAAATGGGAAGGCGGAGGTTGCAGTGAGTCGAGATCGCGCTGCTGTACTCCAGCCTGGGCAACAGATGGAGATTCTGTCTCAAAAAAAAAAAAAAAAAAAAAAAAGCGTGTATTTCATGGATTGTTGTGTAGATTGAATGAGTTAATCTGCATAAAGCACTTAAAACAGGACTGGCACGTAGTAAATTCTGTATACCGTTTGCTGAACAGATAGAAAGCTCACAGAGAAATCAGCTAACATTCATGAGAGCCAATAAACACAAGTAAGAGAATAAAAACCCACATGGCAGGAGAAGGTATTTATTGCACATAACTGATGAAGGGTTTATTCCCAAAATATATAGAGTATTGCAGAAGGCAATTAAAAAATGGACAACTTAGTAGAAAAATGAAGAAGAGACTTGAGCAGTCACTTCACAGAAGAGGACATCCACGCGACCAATAAGCCTATGAAAAGATGCTCAAACCTCATGAGTCTAGAAAGGTGCAAATTAGGCCGGGCGTGGTGGCTCACCCCTGTAATCCCAGCACTTGGGGAGGCCGAGGCAGCCGGATCACCTGAGGTCAGGAGTTCCAGACCAGCCTGACCAACATGGAGAAACCCCATCTCTATTAAAAATACAAAATTAGCCAGGCCTGGTGGCGCATGCCTGTAATCCCAGCCACTCAGGAGGCTGAGGTAGGAGCATTGCTTGAACCTGGGAAGCGGAGGTTGCGGTGAGCCGAGATCGTGCCACTGTGCTCCAGCCTGGGCAACGAGAGCGAAACTCCATCTCCAAACGAAAAGAAAAGAAAGGTGCACGTTAAACCACAGTGAACTATCGCTAGAATTGTTGCTAGGCTGGTTAAAGTGAAAGAGACCGATGTTACTCAGTGATGGTATGTGGAGCCATAGTAACTCTCATCCCCTGCTGGTGGTGGCGTCATTTGCCGGAACCACTTTAGAAAACCGTCCGACCTTACTGGCTAAAGCCAAAACTAGAAACACCCACTTCCTCAACAATTGTATTCCTAGATACGGAGATTAGAGAGTGTCTGTGTACATGCAGGATTCTTGTTCGTAGCGGCATTCCTTTCAGTCTTCTATATCTTGATTTAGGACGTGGGTACATTTGTGTGTGTGTGTGTGTGTGTGTGTGTGTGTGTTTGTGTGTGTGTGTGTGTACAAATTAATTGAGCTGTACGTTAAAGATTTCTATACCTTATTGTAAGTTATATTTTAGTTAAGAGTAAATAAAAAGGAAGATGTTGATAGTTGTTTTCATTTCTGGAATGTTTTAGTGGATTCATTTAAAAAAATATATTTGGTGATTTTTTTAGAGTCTTTTGCTCCTCGATTCAGTTTGCATTTCCCTTTTAGTTAAGAACATTTTTGTCTTTCAGTTTTCAATTTAAAGCTTTCACGACCCCACCGTTAAATAATATTTCTTTTTCTATTTCAGGTAGACAGGTAGTAGCGTATCAAGGAGGTAGAATGTTTGTCCTCGCTTCCAAGAATTTTTTTTTAAATCACGAAGCTGTGTTGGATTTGATTGGATATTTTTCTTCATCTATTTGAATGACGTGATTTTTCTCCTTTAATCCGTTGTCTTAGTTTAGATTTCTTTAGAAAGAGACTCTGAAACTAAAATGTAAGAGCAAGTAGTTTATTTGGAAGATAAGTTCAGGAAACAGCAGTAGGGAGTGGGAAGTCAGTCAGAGAAAGCAAAGAAGCCAATAAAAGGTGGTGTCAGTCTAAATAACAGGCAGAGAGAAGCTCTCTGAAAAGTAATGTAACTTATTTAGAGAATGAGCATTGGCAATGGGAATACAGGTGTCACAGTAAACTATGTTTGAGGAAGTTGTGGTAAGGGAAAGGTTCGTGTTTTCTTTGTTTATTTGTTTGTTTGTTTGTTTTATTTTGCTTGGGGGACGGAGTTTTGCTCTTGTTGCCCTGGCTGGCGTGCAGTGGCAAGATCTCGGCTTACTGCAACCTCCGCCTCCCGGGTTCAAGCGATTCTCCTGCCTGAAGAAGCAGGGTAAAAGACACTAGTGGAAAACGCTGACTGTCTGCCTCACCACACCCCTTGAGAGCCGCAGTGAGTGGAGTTTGTGAACGTTCGTAGAGGCAGCAGGATGGAAATCTCGGGAGGCCTTAGCATTGGAAGCACATTGCCATGGTGTTTGACATTCCTGAGGACAGAAGGAGAGGGCGGTGAGGAAAATAAGATTGTTAGCCTGGTTCTAAAAGTGTCCACGATTTGTGGAGTCCCGTATATCAGAGAAGGCATGAATGTTGAGAGGAGAGAGTGGTGAAAGAAGATGGCTTTGAGAGAGAAGAAGCATGGAGAGATGGTGGAGGAGCTGGG
>NW_026655803.1:0-6536 GCF_009828535.3 Hylobates moloch
TGTTGAGACGGGGCTTCACCATGTTGCCCAGGCATTAACTGGAAGAAACAGAAACAAAGAATTAAGTGTGTTCACATTCTTTGATCTAAGGACCAGAGGCAGGACTGAGAAAGCAGCAAAGAATGAATTCACCTGACTTTACTGCCATCGTGTGGTCATCTGATGCATAGACAACTGGCTCACAATTCCGCATTCACTTTTCCAGTCATTGAGCCTACTAGGCCCTCTGCAAGGCAATGTGAAAATAAGGCCAAGCGAAGCAAAAGACCTGCCCTTGAGGCTACTGTAACAGCCTTGCTTTCCTCTGGAGTCATCAAGCTGGAAGTCACCTTAGTCACCAACTACTCCAGGGGTGAGCACCCCATTCTCATGCAGACTATGTCAGAAAAGATAGAAATGTTTATAAGCACCGTCATTATTTTTCTATTCAAAATGAAAGTAGCTTAGTGGCCCATGGGATGTATAGAGGCTCATTACTTTAAGCACCTCACTATTTTTAATAGAAGACAATCAGTGAGAAAATCTAATGGTAAATTAGCTTTCTAATCTCTTATGCCTTGTACCTGTAGAGCATTGTTTTCATAAAGCACAATTATCTGCATTTTGTCATGTTATGGCCAAAACAATTTTTGAAGGTAGGTATATTAGTCCATTCTCATGCTGCTATGAAGAAATACCTGAGACTGGGTAATTTACAAAAAAAAAAAAAAAAAAAAAAAAAAAGCCGGGCACGGTGGCTCACGCCTGTAATCCCAGCAGTTTGGGAGGCCGAGGTGGGTGGATCACGAGGTCAGGAGTTCGAGACTGGCCTGACCAACATGGTGAAACCCTGTCTCTACTAAAATATAAAAATTAGCCAGGCATGGTGGTGCATGCCTGTAATCTCAGCTACTCAGGAGGCTGAGACAGAAGAATTGATTGAGCCTGGGGGTCAGAGGCTGCAGTGAGCCGAGATATCGTGCCACTGCACTTCAGCCTGGGCTACAGAGTGAGACTCCAGCTCAAAAAAAAAAAAAGAAGCTTACTTGACTCACAGTTAAACATGGCTGGGGAGGCCTCAGGAAAGTTATCATCATGCCAAAAGGCACCTCTTCACAGAGCAGCAGGAGAGAGAATGAGTGCAAGCAGGGGAAAGGCCAGATGCTTATAAAACCATCGGATCTTGTGAGACTCGCTTATTATCATGAGAACAGCATGGGGGAAACTTTCCCCACGATTCAGTTATCTGCACCTAGTCCTGCCCTAGACACGTGGGGATTATTACAATTCAAGGTGAGATTTTGATGGGGACACAGAGTCAAACCATATCAGTAGGTAATATCATCCTCACTTTAGTCGTGGGGAAACAGGTTTAAAGAAATGAAATTACTTATCTATGGTGATACAGTCAGATAGCAACAGAGCCACCCTACAATTTGTACATTCCATTCAGTGCAACACTGAGCATGCCAAGCACTACGGATGTGCGGTTGAAATCATGTCCTGTCACAAACTTAACCTCTGGGGCAAGTCATCAAACCTTTTTGAGTTTCAGCTCCCCATGAGTAAAACAGAAGCGATACCAATTACCTCACAGAGCAGCTGCTTAAGTTGCCTTTTAACTGACTGATTCCCCACTGCCTGCTCCAGCTCAGCACACCTTCTTCTCTGGCTGGATACTCCTCTCTGTGTGGGCTAGAGGGGCAACTAAAAAATCTTAAGCAACACCTAAGCCATGGATTTTCAAGGACTGCCTGCCAGGGCATTCTAGCTGATGCTGCAGGAAAATTGTGAGGGGCGAATGGCCTCCTATAGATGAGTTGCTTTGGACAATCCCTTTGGCCAATCTCTGGCCCCTCCTTCCATGGGTGGGTATTACTTTCTTTTTTTTTTTCTTTTCCTCTATAACCTAATCTTGATGGGGTGGGTATTACTAAAAAGCTCCTCTCCTCTAGAAGGGATGCCTTAAGTAGATTGCTTTAGTTTTTATTGTACATTTTTAACACATACAATATGATGTTTTTATATACCTACAGTGAAATATTACTACAGTCAAGCAAATTAGCATACATTTCTCCTGTTTGTGTGCATGTGTGTACACATTAAGAGGACCTGATATCTGTTCTTCTGTTATTTAAATACAAAATAGGTAGACATGAAATTAGATCAAAGACCTCACCATAAAAGTAGGCATATCACAACACAGGGAGGTAGGCATGTATCTGGGGCCTCTGAGTAGTTATCGATCTAGTCCAATGCTCTCTATGTGAAAACAAGGAAACTAAGGCTCAGAGTGCCAAAGTGACGTGCCCAAGCAAGCTTAGGAAGATCAAAACCCAGGTGCCCTGATACCCTGGCCACGGTTATTTCTACCACACTTTGATGCCCTGCTATGGGCATGGAGATGTATTAGACTGCTTCTTTGTGCTGTGGTGAGCACAAGAAAACAAACTGTCCATAAAGAAGGAAACTGGCAGAAAGAAAAGGTAACAGGAAATGCCTGGAAACTGAACCCACAAAGGTCAAACCCCAAGTCACCATAAAAGGCTCTGAACTGGCAAGAATGAGCGGAAATGATGGGAGAGCAAAGGAAATGAACCTCCAGGAGAGGAAACACAGGGAGCACACACAGGGCTTTTGGGTGGCCTCTACTGCAGGCCTTTGCCAAGTGTGTGTTGGAGGGAGTCCCTCCTTCCCTCCCAGAAGCCAAGTCTGGGGCATCCCCTCCAAAAAGGCTCTTGAGACCTAGGGTGCTACTAACAGCAAGTTACATATAATGCAGCCTATTGTGCTTTGTATGGGTCTATACTTCACTTAATCTTCTCATTAACCCTACAGAGAGAAATACTATTACCAATCCCCATTAATGGAGGCTTGCACAACTTGCAAATTGTAAGGCTCATATTTGAACCCAGGTCATTCTACTATTAACCTGTGCATTTATCCTTCATGCTGCATATACTGGCTCCTTGCTGTAATAGGTCCTTTTTCTGAAAACTAAAGTACTGGGAACATTTTTATTTTAACAACTGGTATCGGGATGATGATGATGATGATGATGATGATGATATCAGATATCAACTATTGACTGGTTACTATATACCAAACACTGTACTGTGTGTATTACATGCATTATCTCATCTAATCCTCACAACAATCCATGAGGTAGTAACAAACTCACAAATGCTGAATAATTTGCCCAAGGTCACAGAGCTAAGAATGTAGCTATGCAAAAGCCCAGTCTTACAACTAGGCAATCTATGCCCAACCCTCTCTTTCAATTAGAGGCTTGATGAAGAATAGCATCAATTTAGAATTTGACTTCTCAAGAATTCATCTGTGTGGCATCAAGTTCATAAAATCTTCATTTGATGGCTGGAGTTCAATTAACAACTAGCAAAGCATTTTTCTCAGCTTAAATTTTTCATTTATTTAATAAAATTAAGGTATATGAAAGGCATTGCACTTGACAGGGCTGTTGCAAGGAGCCTTTACCTGTTTTCTCCCTCTTGTTGAATGGGTGATTCATTCAAGAAACAGATACCGGGTTGCCATTAAGCAGCATCTACCGTATACGTGGGAGTAAGGAAACTAGTCCTAGGTCACTAGTTGTGGGGCCTTCAGAAAGCCACCTGCCCTTATTTGCCCCACTGACTGATCTCAAGGTCCCTCTCAGTTTAAGTTTCAGTGCAGGTTCCCGGTTAATGTTTGTTCATTTTCTGTTTTAAATATTTGGCTGTTAGTTTCTTCTTTAAGTGAAGAAAAGAAGTAAAGGAGTCAATTTCCTAAACTGTTCAACTGAAGACTCTGGTGGGACAGGGTCAGGTACATAATTTTCCAGGGGGGTAGAGTGGACACCAAGGGAGTCCCGGGACAGCAAGGGACCTGGAAGATTCCTTGAGACACAAGAGAAGAACCTGGAAACAAAAGAGGCAGTGGAAGGAAGGAGATCGAACTTTCCTGGTTTGCGGGGGGCGGTGGGGGGGTTGGTAGATTCTTTTTGCAATTGTACGTTTTTGTTTTCAAGGCTGTATCTTCCCCAAACCCCCTCCAATCATTCATCGTCCCTATCCCCCAAACATATGCCCCAGAAGACCAGAGAGAGGCCCTAGATAAACTGTATATAATCTTAGAACATGTGGAACACAAAAATTTTTGTAGATATTTCTTATTTGTAGATATTTTTATAGATATTTTTGTAGATATTTCTTATTTGATTTTTTATAGATATTTCTTATTTGTAGATATTTCTTTTTGTAGATATTTCTTATTTGATTGAGTTTAGCAGGACCATTTACGTTCCTTTATTAGTGCAAGTCAAATCTAGAGGCACTTAAGAATTTCCCACATATATCCATTCCAATGGGGATCTCTTTCAGAATCCCATCAGGTCCAGCCACTTCCTGATTTATGTTTAATCTGATTATACTAAAAGATTGATGGGGGACTGGGGGTGGGGATACGGGTTGAGGTGGGGAGACAGGATGCATCACTAGTTACTTTCCATGATGTTTCAGACATTTGTTTCTGAAAACAATAGAGCTGAAGTGTATCCTAAAGAAAAAAAATTCTCAAATGACTCAAGACATACCCTCACCAATGGAGAGGAAAAAAGTCATTGTAGCACACAGGCAGTGAGTTAGAAGATAGGCTCCATTCATTATTCTGCCTTTAATTTGCTGTGTGACCTTACACAAGTCACTTTAGCTCTCCATCTCAGGTTTTCCTCATTATAAAAATGGCATATTACCATCAGTCATGCTTGAGATTTTTTGGGGTCTTATTATATTATATTCATGAGAACATGTTGTGAATGTGATCCATTGATGGACAATACAGACATTACCCTAGAATTAAGTGCTATTTATAACACAACAGTTCTGTAAGCTTACTTAAAAGCAGCTATGTCTCATTAGAGACCTAGAACCATAAAAACCCTAGAAGAAAACCTAGGCAATACCATTCAGGACATAGGCATGGGCAAGGACTTCATGACTAAAACACCAAAAGCAATGGCAACAAAAGCCAAAATTGACAAATGGGATCTAATTAAACTAAAGAGCTTCTGTACAGCAAAAGAAACTATCATCAGAGTGAACAGGCAACCTACAGAATGGGAGAAAATGGTTGCAATCTATCCATCTGACAAAGGGCTAATATCCAGAATCTACCAGGAACTTAAACAAATTTACAAGAAAATAACAACTCCATCAAGAAGTGGGCAAAGGATATGAACAGACACGTCTCAAAAGAGGACATTTATGCAGCCAACAAACATATGAAAAAAAGCTCATCATCACTGGTCATTAGAGAAATGCAAATCAAAACCACAATGAGATAACCATCTCACACCAGTTAGGATGGTGATCATTAAAAAGTCAGGAAAAAACAGATGCTGGAAAGGATGTGGAGAAATAGGAACGCTTTTACGCTGTTGGTGGGAGTGTAAATTAGTTCAACCATTGTGGAAGACAGTTTGGCGATTCCTCAAGAATCTAGAAACAGAAATGCCATTTGACACAGCAATCCCATTACTGGGTATATACCCAAAGGATTATAAATCGTTCTACTATAAAGACACATGCACACATACGTTTATTGCGGCACTATTCACAATAGCAAAGACTTGGAACCAACCCAAATGCCCACCAGTGATAGAGTGGATAAAGAAAATGTGGCACATATACACCATGGAATACTATGCATCCATAAAAAAAGGATGAGTTTATGCCCTTTGCGGGGACATGGATGAAGCTGGAAACCATCATTTTCAGCCAATTAACAGAGGAACAGAAAACCAAACACCACATGATCTCACTCATAAGTGCTAGTTGAACAATGAGAACACATGGACACAGTGAGGGGAACATCACACACCTGGGCCTATTGGGGGGTGGGGGGCTAGGGGAGGGATAGCATTAGGAGAAATACCTAATGTAGATGAATGGTTGATGGGTGTGGCAAACCACCATGGCACGTGTATACCTATGTAACAAAGCTGCACGTTCTGCACATGTATCCCAAAACTTAAAGTATAATTTTTAAAAAAGAATATCCTTAATAATGTGCTTTAGGGACAGATGGCCATACAAAAATAACCAAGTTTACCAAAATGATGGTTAAAATGCCACATTTCTCTGAACATTGTCACTGAGCAACAGGAGTGAAATTCAAGATTTTTGTGTCCTCTTCCTCAGAACTAAAGAGTAAAGGAAAATAACAGTGTAAGAATCAGCTTAAAAAAAATCTGTTTCCTGATCATTTCATTTTGATTAAACTAAAGCTTTAACATAGGAATATTTTGACTTCTACCTTAATAGACTAGAACTTAAAGTATAAAAAAAGACAAACTCACAAAGCTGTGTTCCCTTTTCCCCTATGCTAGACAAAATAGGACTTCTTAAATTATTTTATCTTCCACCTTTTTCATCTGTAAAATAAAAATTTCAACATTAAAAAAAAGAAATGTATGTATGTATTTATTCTCCAAATATTAATGAGGACATTTATTATGGACTCTGTGTTAGGTATAGAAGGTATAAGTTGAAACATATTAT
>NW_026655804.1:0-6534 GCF_009828535.3 Hylobates moloch
AAGCCAGGAAGAAGCCATACTAAGAAACAATTTTGCCAGCTCCTTGAACTTCCACATTCAGACTGCAGAATTGTAAGAAAATCAATATTTGTTGTCTATACCACCCACTCCTGTTGTCTTCTTATGAAGACCCAAACTGACTGATACCATGTAACTCTGTTAGCTCTGTCTCCTGGAGGGAGAATCAGCCCCCTGAGGCTGGACACATCTCTCAGATTTCCACATGAAGTAGGCAAAAATAGTAGTTCTCATATAAAAATGTGTCATGGCCCTGTTGGCCATTTTTGAGCAAGGTCTCTGAAACCAGTCCTGGTGTATGTGTCACAAATGTTTTCTTTTATCTTTTATTTGGACATAACAAATACACAAGAGGTATCAGCTGGATGGAGATTGGTCACTGACCATCTTCTGCTGTCTCCTAAGTATGTCACAGAAAACCACACCAACATCACCAATGTCACTGTTTTTCTTCAACCACCTCAAACGGACATAGAAATGATCCCTGAAGTATAGTCTATTTCTTCAACTTTCTAAATTTGCACTGAATCTCTTCCTAAATGAGGAGCTACATGGGGTCTGAGTCTTGTTCCTTTCTTCCCAGTCTTCCCCAAGTGCCAAGGACAGAATAGACTTAAAATAAAATTTGGCCGTCAGTGCCCCCAACCCCACATCACTTTCTAAAATCCACATCCTCCATCCATCCTTCTCTGGACACAGCTCATCGGGCTACCTAGGAATGGCCAGAAGCTGGTATCAGCTTATGGGCTGAGACCACGAGCTATACACACGTGTGATTTCAGTCACACACACTCTACTGCAGGACCACACCTGTGTTCTGAGGAGCTCAGGCATCAGCTGATCTCAGTCGTTCTCTAATAAATCACACACCTCTTATTAATGAAGGTCCACATGGCCCCATCAGCTGCAGAGCAGTAGAGTAAAGCTCATGGGTGGGTCATTCAGGCAGAAGTCAGACAATGGAAGGGATGGATGGTCACTTCCATTTTCACTGAGGTTCCAATGAATTTTAATGGAATAAAACAATATTAACTACAAAGAGACAGAAAAGAAGACTGGCTTGTCAAGGTATTTAAGGACAAGGAACTTTATTTGGGGGGAAAGTGAAAGACACTTCTAAATGGAAATCCCTAAAGCACATACAGCAGCTGACGGAGTGGCCACTGTGCACATGAGGTCTGAGGAGACGGATGGTAGTGTCCGTTCCTCCAAGATGTCCCTGGGTGTGTGATGGTTGGACTCCTCATGCATATGAATATAAGAGCTGGGCTCAGGGAGAAAAAAGGGCCATATCCCATAGGAAAGGAAGAAAAAAAAACAGATGGGCATCCCTGGAGAGAGCTCATTAGATTTGGTGTGTTTAAGATGAAAATTTCTTCCAAAAATTGTAATGTTCTAAATATGAATCTCTTCAATAAACTGAGAATTAACAGGAGAATGGAGCTATGAGTTGAGAGAGGAAACAAATCATGAGAGAGCAGAAAACAAATCCACAGAAACTGTCACATGACAGAGGCCAGAATGCAGCTGATACAGCTACTTCACTATTCTGCAGACTTGTTGACCATGTGGAGAAGGGGCTTGAACAAGTGGGAACGTTCTCCAGCCTTCCGAATCAGCCTCCTTCTTATGCATGAGTAGAAATCATAGTTCTGGAGGTGACCTTCCAAATTTTCCTGTCCGTACCTCTTCCCCCAGGGGTAGTGTCTTCCCAACCACAATGGTTTCTCACCAGTGTCCTCGGCTTCTGATCCATCGTACTTACCCTGCAGATTAAGGATTTCTTCTGGATGGAGTTTTCTGGGAATCCTCTGTTTTCTTTAGTTTCTGTTGACTCCACCACACCCCACAGGACACAGGTTTTATTGGATTTCCCCTGGAGATAGTGGAGGTGAATCCAGGCATTCAACAGTCCTGACTGTTCTTCTCTTCCTGTCAGCACCACAGGACAGCAGATAAGGGAGTTGACTGTGGATTTTTCAAATTCCTGGGAAAATCCTGCAAGGACTAGTAGATGCACACTCTATCACCATTAGCACATGCATCCAAAATAATAATAAAAAAAACACCTCACTAAATATTTCCAGGTTAGCCTGTTCCTCTCTCAATGCCATCCAGGGGCACCTGCCCTGGGTTCACTAACATGTGGGCCCCAGTCCTCTCTGCTGGTGTCTGTGTCCTCAGATTTCAGTCTTCTTGTTAGCTCTGTGAAAGCAACTCAGATATGTTAAAAGGTTTTCTTCTTTGTTTGCAGTTTTTCAGGTTTGTTGTTAATGAGGAAAGAATAAGACCATAGTTTCCTCATTTTTCACATTTGCACACTGAGTAGCCACTTTCTATATAAAAGCCAGAAACTAAGGGAACAAATCAAATATCCATGTCTGCTACAGGGGAACATTAAACAATTTGACATATGATTATGGACTAAAGTACAATGCGGAATTAGAATCAAGGTATCCTCATCCTCATAAAAGCATGTCTACAGCCTCAAATAACTCTGCTGAGGGAAAGTGGCTGAAGAATTAAGAGTGCACTTCATAAACTTCTAATTGTATAAACTGCAGAAGGTACAACTGTTCTAAAGTAATAGAGAAGATTTGAAATTTGTGAGAAATGGGTGCAGAAAGTAATGGGGTGCTGAGATGAAATTGCTGAGAAGTGACAAAGATTTAGGGGTTAACTTAATTGTACACAACCTGATTAAAGTTTGCACACACACATTACAATTTTCCAAATTGTGCAGTATAGATTTGAATTAATTATTAACTGTACTTAAATAAAGCAGTAACAAATAAACACATGAATATGTTTATTGAGGAACAAAAAATAGATGGGTATGAACACTGGAGACATCTCTGACTCTTGAAAGTACACATGCTTGAACACTGGTTCTCTCTATACATATTTCAGGTAAACAGCAGAATACACTGAAAGAAAACAGAGGCGTCCTGGCAGGGGTGGAATCCTGCAGACCTCACTAGGCATGTCCCACACTGCCCTGGAGTTGTATCAGGGGAGCAGTCTCCTCTAGTGGTCAGAGGCACAGGCACGGATAATGGGGCTAATTCTGCCCAGCTGTGTGACCTTGACCACATTGTACAGCCACTCTGTGTGTAATTTATATTCCTTAAAATGTAACATTGACACTTGCATTAAATGTATTCTACAAATATGTAAAAATGAAGATGATGACTGCTAAATGATTACCAAGGCACAATAATATAACATAATGATATTTTCCTGAGTGATAAGATGACTACCAATCTCCCCCAGGGCACTTCGTCTGCTCTGAGCCCTGCCCCTCCTCAGGATTCCCATCCCAGAGCTTGCTATACAGTAGGAGACATGCAAATAGGTTTCTCCCTCTGCCAATGAAAACCAGCCCAGTCCTGACCCCACAGCTCTGGGAGGGAAGCGCCAGCCCTGGGATTCCCAGGGGTTTCTATCTGGTGATCAGGACTAAAGACAGAGGACCCACCATGGAGTTTGGGCTGAGCTGGGTTTTCACTGTTGCTGTTTTAAAAGGTGAACTGGAGAGATTGAGTGTGAGTGGATACACTTGAGAGAAACAGTGGATTATGTCAGGCAGTTTTGGACTGGGATGTCTACATGTTTGCAGGTGTCCAGTGTGAGGTACAGCTGGTGGAGTCCGGACAGGACCCAAGACAACTTGGGGGGTCCCTGAGACTCTCCTGTGCAGCCTCTGGATTAACCTTCAGTAGCTATTGAATGAGCTCGGTTTCCCAGGCTCCAGGGAAGGGGCTGGAGTGAGTAGTAGATACATAGGATGATGGAAGTCAGATATGTTATGCATGGTCTGTGAAGAGCAGATTCACCATCTCCAAAGAAAATGCCACGAACTCACTCCATTTGCAAATAAACAGTCTGAGAGCAGAGGGCATGGCTGTGTGTTACTGTATGTGAGGCACCAGGTAAGAAGACATCAGTGTGAACACAGACACAGAATTTCCTGCAATGATAAGGAGGAGGCTGGGCTAAAAGGGGCACTCAGGACCCACAGAAAACAGGGGCAGCTCCAGGGCAGGTGCAGATGTTCATCATGGGCTGCTTTCCTTCAGGGTCTGAGGCTTCCTCTGCAGCTAACAGTTTCCCTGGGAGCCGCTCTACATTTATGCTTCCGTGGCCACCCCTGAGGTCTCTGGACATTCTCATTTGTTGCAAAGGCAGATGTAAGTATTGGAGGCATAAAAATGCACAGGAGGCCAGGGAGGCTGTAGACATTGTTACCCCAGAAGGTCAGTGCCGCCACTAGTGCTGGAGGAGGGTGGGAGTTGGATGAAGCTGCCCTAAGTATCCTGTGGTCTAAGCTAAGTCCAAAGAGGCTGTTTGTGCCTCCCTGAGCACAGTTGTCCATCAGGGATCTCCCGTGTGTCCCAGCAGCAGCCACGCCTCAGTGTCTCCACTGTGCACAGCCACTGTCTGGGAGGAGCTCCCAGGATGGGCGTCTTTGGCACAGACCAGGTGGCGGGTGTTACAGTGCAGTGCAGCAGCTGGCTGCCTGGTCTATTGGGCTCCCTGATGCTGGAGGATGGGAGGTGCATTCTCAGGTCCAGCAGCCTGTTTGTGAATTTTTATATAAAAACCATGATTTTACTTCATTTTCTCAGATAATTAGGAACAGAACCTGCAAAGAAATTGTAATTTTCAACTTCACCCCAAATTTATTGTTTCTTAATTCTGTGTAAGATCCAGACATATTATTGCCTTCCTCGTGAGAAATTGTTTTATTTAAAATGAAATTAGTTTTTTCTCACATTCTTTGTTTCTGTTCAAGTACAGAGATCATGATGAAAGGAAGTTGGGTTCTTTCCACGCACTAACCCTCACCTCCCCCAGAGAATGAGCAGAGATTGTCCTCACTCTGAGTCTGCGGGAGGAGCTTTTCCTGCACAACTCAGAGCCTGCAGAGACCCCCGCCAGGTGCAGCTTCAGTGAGTTAGATATTCCTACATGTGGGCGACCTCCACTGCCTGTGATTGCTGCTCAGGTCTAATTGTGGGTTAAGCGTTAGGACACCCTTCAGGTGATCACATCTCAGTCTTATCCTGAAAATCACCACGAACAGACATAGTTTGATGGCCATTCTCCTGACATAAGCTTCTCTTTATTATTTGGTTCCAAGTGTGGAGAAAAATGTGACAATAAATTGGTCAGAATCTAACCTCAGAATCCACTGCATTACTCTAGGAGACTCACAAATTGAACACAAATGAGCTCTTTATTCTCATAAAAATGTATGTATTTGGGAATTTCAATGTGTTCACCAGTACCTGTGCATGCCAACAACTGTGTTTCTCAGTGCCCACTTG
This sequence comes from Hylobates moloch, assembly GCF_009828535.3. Lineage (NCBI taxonomy): Eukaryota > Metazoa > Chordata > Mammalia > Primates > Hylobatidae > Hylobates > Hylobates moloch. The sequence goes on from NW_026655804.1 coordinate 5,349, forward strand.
GCCTGGTGAAGCCCTCACAGACCCTCCCCCGTACCTGTGCCGTCTCTGGATTCCCCGTCACAACCAGTGCTTCCTGCTGTAGCCGCATTCATAAACCCCCCAGGAGGAGACTGGAGTGAATCCAGTGCACAGGTCATGAGGGAGTGCACATTCCAACCCACTCCTCAAGAGTCCAGTCACCATCTCCAGATCCATGTCCAAAAAGCAGTTCTTCCTATAGCTGAGCTAAGTGAGCCACAAGCACATAGCCATGTATTGTTAACAAAAGACACAGTGAGGTAACCACAGTGGGAACTCACACCCAAACCTCCCTGTGGGGGTGCACAGGACAGCTACGGTTACTCAGGACCCCAGGATTCCTCAGAACACCAAGGGGCACTCAAGACCATTGTAGATGCCCTCAGGTAGCCGGCGGTTCTCAGGAAACATGGAGGAAAACCAGGACACCAAAGGGTGCTCAGTACAGCGGGGGACTCAGGACAATTGTGGGGACTCAGAGCAGGTTCAAAGCTCAGCCTCAGGGCAGGTGCAGCTGGGGTGGAAGGGGACTGGATGAGAGGTTTTGTGACACCATCATATTTCACCACTAGACACACTTCACTTTGTCTATTCTAACGCATGTTGAGTGTATGATTAGAAAATGATATTTATATAAATACATAACCACAGCTAGGTGCATCAGCCTTGTCCATAAGGACTAACTCCCCGCAATTACTTGAGAACCTCATAAATTGTGGTCAATTATGTCAGATTCCTCTCTTTTTCTGTTTTCTGTTCTCCCTTCTTCTCTCTCTCTCACACAGAAACTTACATACACGCACCCCACAACACACGTAAATCTATAACTTTTATTACCTGATATATTCAATAAACTTGATTAATGTGCAGCTTTTCCAGCTTCGTTATTTATGCTGTTGTAACAATAAGAACAATGTGTTTCCTAGCTGTGTACTTCTCTAAGCTGAGTAGCGTCTTTGCTTATAATACCTAGAATGAAAAACAACCCAAATGTCAATCATCAGCTTAATTGGTAAACAAATTGAGGAAAAGTCATTCATTGACATACTACCCACTACTACCATCAACTAATGTTGAGTACACTCAACAGCATGGTTAAATTCACAAGTACTTGTGATGAGTAAAATGAGCCAAAGTAACAAAAGTGCGTACATAAGATACAACTTTC
>NW_026655805.1:0-6532 GCF_009828535.3 Hylobates moloch
CCATTCCATTCCATTCCATTCCATTCCATTCCATTCCATTCCATTCCTTTCCATTACACTCCATTCAATTCCATTCAATTACATTCCATTCCTTTCCATGCAATTCCATTCCATTCCATTCCACACAATTCTATTCTATTCCTATCTTTCAGAAAGTTCTCAATCTGTCATCCTGGCTGGATTGCAGTGGCACAATGTCAGCTCACATTGTATTTCACTGTTCATTCCATTCCATTCCATTCCATTCCATTCCATTCCATTCCATTCCATTCCATTCTCCATTCCATTCCATTCCATTCCATTCCATTCCATTCCATTCCATTCAACTCTTCTCCACTACACACCTCTCCACTCCACTGCAATCCATTCCTTTGCATTTGCCTCCATTCCAGTCCACTCCATTCCCTTCCATTTAATTCCATTCTACTTCATTCCACTCCACTCCATTCCCTTCCTTTCTTCTCTTTTCCAATCCACTAAACATCAATGCACTTTTTTCCATTCCATTGCATTCCATTCCATTACATTACATTACATTAGATTCCACTCCATTCCATTCCATTCCATTCCATTCCATTCCATTCCATTCCACTCCATTCCATTACATTCCAAATCCATTCCATTCCATTACATTCAAAGCCACTCTTCTCCACTCCAGTCCTCTCTACTCCACTGTTCCGTTCTGTTCCATTCCGTTCCTTTCCTTTCCATTCCATTCCATTCCCTTCCCTTCCCTTCCATTCCATTCCATTTCACTCCTGTCCATTCCATTCCATTGCACTCCATTCCACGCCACCCCACTCCCTGCGTTTCTTCTCCATTCCACTCCTCTGCACTCCACTGCACTTTTTTCCATTCCATTCCACTCCATTCTATTGCATTCTATTCCATTCCTTTGCCTTACATTCCATTCCATTCCTTTGCATTCCATTGTTTTCGACTAGAATCCACTCTACTGCCCTCCAATCCATTCCATTCCATTCCATTCTCTTCAAATGCACCCTTCTCCACTGCACTCCACTCCTGTGCACTGCATTCCATTCCTTCCCATTCGCCTCCATTTCAGTCCACTCTATTCCATTCCATTCTATTCCATTTCATTCCATTCCACTCCATTCCTCTCCACTCCACTAACTTCCTTTCTTCACGCTTCCAATAAACTGCAGTCTGGTGCACTTTTTTCCAATGCACTCCACTCCATTCCATTCCATTGCATTCCATTCCATTGTATTCCGTTCCATTCTGTTCCATTCCATTCCGCTCCACGTAACTCCTCTCAAAAGCACTGCATTCCATTTCATTCTTTTCCATTCCATTCCATTCCACCTGTATTCACTCTACTGCCCTTTATTCCACTCCAGTCAATTCCACTGCATTGCATTCCTTCCAGTTCCACTCCACTGCCCTCCACCCTTCTCCATTCCAATCATTTCCAATACACTTCACTCCACTCCACTCCATTCCATTCCTTTTCATTCCATCCCATTGTATTGCATTCCATTCCATTACTTTCCATTAAATTCCATTCTCCTCCAATCCACTCCACTCCAATCCACTTCCATCCTTTCCATTCCATTCCATTGCTTTCTATTCCATTGAATTCAAATCCACTCTTTTCCCCACAACTCCTCTCTACCGAACTGCATTCCATTCTTTCCCATTCGTCTCCATTCCAGTGCACTCCATTCCATTAGAATCCATTCCATTCCATTCCATTCCACTCCATTCCACACCACGCCACTCCCTTCCTTTCTTCTCCATTCCACTCCACTGCACTCCACAGTACTTTTTTCCATTCCATTCCATTCCATTCCATTCCATTTCATTCCCACAAATTCCACCCCAATCCCCTCCCTTCCTTTCTTCTCCCTTCAACTCAACTGCACTGCAGTGCACTTCTTGACATTCCATTCCATTCCATTCCATTCCATTCCATTCCATTCCATGCAATTCCTGTCTATTGCATTCCATTCCACTCCATTCCAAGCGATTCCATTGCGTTCCATTCCATTCCATGCCATTCTATTCCATTCTTTCCATTCCCTTCTTTTCCACTAGAATCTACTCAACTCCCCTCCAATCCATTCCATTCCATTCCCTTCAATTCAAATCCACTGTTCTCTACACTCCTTTCCAAACTCTGCATTCCTTTCCTTTCCATTCCCTTCTTTTCCACTAGAATCTACTCAACTGCCCTCCAATCTATTCCACTCCATTCCCTTCAATTCAAATACACTGTTCTCTACACTCCTTTCCAAACTGCATTCTATTCCTTCCCATTCACTTCCATTCCAGTCCATTCCATTCCATTCCACTCCATTGCACTACACCCCACTCCTTTCTTTTTTTTCCATTCTGCTCAACTGCACTCTATTCCATTCCATTCCATTCCACTCCACCCAACTCGTTTCCAATCCATTCCATTCCATTCTATTACATTCCAATCCAATCCACGTGATTCGACTCTACTTCCCTCCACTCCACTCCACTCCATTCCGTTACTTCACATTCCACTCCACTCCACTACACTCCTCTCCATACCATTCAATTCCAATGAACTACAATCCACTCCACTCTATTCCATTCCATTCCATTGCATTCCATTCCATTCAGTTGAAGTCCACTCTTCTCCACTCCACTCCTCTCTACTCCACTGTATTCAATTCCTTACCATTCACCTCCATTCCAGTACAGTACATTCCATTCCATTCCTTTCCATTCCATTCCACTCCATTCCACTGCACTCCACTCCCTTCCTTTCTTCTCCTTTGAGCTCCACTACACTCCACTGCACTTTCTCCATTCCATTCCTTTCCACTCTATTGCATTCCATTCCCTTCCGTTCCATTCCATTACTTTCCATTCCATTCCATTCCTTTCATTCCATTCCATTCCATTCTTTTCAACTAGAATCCACTCCACTACACTCCAATCAATTCCATTCCATTCCATTGCATTGAAATGCACTCTAGTCCACTTCACTCCTCTCCAATCCACTGTATTCCATTCCTTCCCATTCGCCTCCGTTCCAGTATACTCCATTCCATTCCGTTCCGTTCCAATCCATTCCATTCCATTCCATTTCACTCCATAACACTCCAATCTACTCCATACCTTTCTTCTCCATTCAACTACACTACACTCCACTGCACTTTTCTCCTTTCGATTCGATTCCATTCCATTCTATTCCGTTCCATTCCATTTCACTCCATAACACTCCAATCCACTCCATACCTTTCTACTCCATTCAACTACACTACACTCCACTGCGCTTTTTTCCTTTCGACTCCATTCCATTCCATTCCATTCCATTCCATTGCATTCCATTCCATTCCATTGCATTCCATTCCATTGCATTCCATTCCATTCCATTCCATTCCATTCCATTCCATTCCATTCCATTCCATTCCATTCCATTCCATTCCATTCCATTCCATTCCATTCCTTTCCATTCCACTGCATTCCATTCCACACTATTCTATTCTATTCCTGTATATAAGCAAGTTCTCAATCTCTCACCCTGGCTGGATTGCAGTGGCACAATGTCAGCTCAGATTTTATTTCACCGTTCCATTCCATTCCATTCCGTTCCGTTCCATTCCGTTCTGTTCCGTTCCATTCCATTGCATTGCATTCCATTCCCTTGCATTCCATTCCATTCCATTCCATTCCACACTAATGTATTCTATTCCTTTATTTCTACAAGTTCTCAATCTCTCACCCTGGCTGGATTGCAGTGGCACAATGTCAACACCCTTTTTTTAACCTTTCCATTCCACTCCATTACTTTCCAATCCATTCCATTCCATTTCTTTCCATTCCGTCCCATTCCATTCCATCTATTATATTCTATTCCTTTCTTTCAACAAGTTCTCAATCTGTCACCCTGGCTGGATTGCAGTGGCACAATGTCAGCTCACATTTTATTTCACCGTTCCATTCCATTCCATTCCATTCCATTCCATTCCATTCCATTCCATTCCATTCCATTCCTTTCCATTACACTCCATTCAATTCCATTCAATGCATTCCATTCCTTTCCATGCAATTCCATTCCATTCCATTCCACACAATTCTATTCTATTCCTATCTTTCAGAAAGTTCTCAATCTGTCATCCTGGCTGGATTGCAGTGGCACAATGTCAGCTCACATTGTATTTCACTGTTCCATTCCATTCCATTCCATTCAACTCTTCTCCACTACACACCTCTCCACTCCACTGCAATCCATTCCTTTGCATTTGCCTCCATTCCAGTCCACTCTATTCCCTTCCATTTAATTCCATTCTACTTCATTCCACTCCACTCCATTCCCTTCCTTTCTTCTCTTTTCCCATCCACTAAACATCAATGCACTTTTTTCCATTCCATTGCATTCCATTCCATTCCATTCCATTCCATTCCATTCCATTCCATTCCATTCCATTCCATTCCACTCCACTCCATTCCATTCCATTCCATTCCATTCCATTCCACTCCATTCCATTACATTCCAAATCCATTCCATTGCATTCCATTCAAAACCACTCTTCTCCACTCCAGTCCTCTCTACTCCACTGCATTCCATTCTTTCCATTCCCCTCCATTCCAGGCCGCTCCATTCCATTCCATTCCATTCCATTCCATTCAATTCAATTCCACTCCATTCCATTCCATTCAATTCCATTCCACTCCATTCCATTCCACTCCATTCCATTACATTCCTTTCTATTCCATTACATTGCATTCCATTCCGTTCTGATCCTTTCCATTCCATTGCATTCCCTTCCATTCCATTCCACTCCTGTCCAATCCATTCCATTGCACTCCATTCCACTCCACCCCACTCCCTCCGTTTCTTCTCCATTCCAGTCCTCTGCACTCCACTGCACTTTTTTCCATTCCATTCCATTCCATTCCATTCCATTCCATTCCATTCCATTCCATTCCATTCCATTCCATTCCATTCCATTCCATTCCATTCCATTCCACACTATTGTATTCTATTCCTTTATTTCAAAAAGTTCTCAATCTTCCACCCTGGCTGTATTGCAGTGGCAGAATGTCAGCTCTCATTATTTTTAACCGTTCCATTCCATTCCATTCCTTTCCAATCCATTCCATTCCATTTCATTCCGTTCCGTTCCATTCCATTCCAATCTATTATATTCTATTCCTTTCTTTCAACAATTTCTCAATCTGTCACCCTGGCTGGATTCAGTGGCACAATGTCAGCTCACATTTTATTTCACTGTTCCATTCCATTCCATTCTATTCCATTCCATTCCATTCCATTCCATTCCATTCCATTCTATTCATTTCATTACATTCCTTTACATTCCTTTCCATTGCACTCCATTCAATTCCATTTCATTGCATTCCATGCAATTCCTTTCCATTCCATTCCCCACAATTGTATTCTATTCCTATCTTTCAAAACGTTCTCAATATGTCATCCTGGCTGGATTGCAGTGGCACAATATCAGCTCACATTTTATTTCACTGTTCCATTCCATTCCATACCATTCCATTCCATTCCAATCCACTCTTCTACACTACACTCCTCTCCACTCTACTGCAAACAATTCCTTCGCATTTCCCTCCATTCCAGTCCACTCCATTCCATTCCATTCAATTCCATTCTACTTCATTCCACTCCACTCCATTCCCTTCCTTTCTTCTCCATTCCAATCCACTAAACATCAATGCACTTTTTTCCTTTCCATTCGATTACATTACATTAGATTCCACTCCATTCCATTCCATTCCATTCCATTCCATTCCGTTGCATTCCATTCCACTCCATTCCATTCCATTCCATTCCGTTGCATTCCATTCCACTCCATTCCATTCCATTCCAAATCCATTCCATTCAAAACCACTCTTCTCCACTTCAGTCCTCTCCACTCCACTGTATTCCATTCTTTCCATTCCCCTCCTTTCCAGGCCTCTCCATTCCATTCCATTCGATTCCATTCTACTTCATTCCACTCCACTCCATTCCCTTCCTTTCTTCTCCATTCCAATCCACTAAACATCAATGCACTTTTTTCCTTTCCATTGCATTCCATTCCATTCGATTACATTACATTAGATTCCACTCCATTCCATTCCGTTCCGTTCCGTTCCATTCCATTCCTTTCCATTCCATTGCATTCCATTCCACTCCATTCCATTCCATTCCAAATCCATTCCATTCCATTCCATTCAAAACCATTCTTCTCCACTCCAGTCCTCTCCACTCCACTGCATTCCATTCTTTCCATTCCCCTCCTTTCCAGGCCTCTCCATTCCATTCCATTCCATTTCTTTCCATTCCATTCCATTCCTTTCCATTCCATTCCATTGCATTCCGTTCCGTTCTGTTCCATTCCGTTCCTTTCCTTTCCATTCCATTCCATTCCCTTCCCTTCCCTTCCATTCCATTCCATTCCACTCCTGTCCATTCCATTCCATTGCACTCCATTCCACGCCAACCCACTCCCTGCGTTTCTTCTCCATTCCACTCCTCTGCACTCCACTGCACTTTTTTCCATTCCATTCCACTCCATTC
>NW_026655806.1:0-6531 GCF_009828535.3 Hylobates moloch
TAGTTCTGTCTAGAGAACCCTGACTACTACATACACCTAAAATTATAAAACATTTATTAGAAAACATAGGAGAAATTTCTGTAACTTTGTGTTAGATGAGGATTTTTTAACAGGACCCAAAAAGCATAAACCATAAAAGAAAAAATTAATAATTTGGACTTTATCAAAATTAAAGTGTTTTCCTCCAAAGACATTGTTAAGAAAATAAAAAGGCAAGCTATGGTCTGGGAGAAAATATTTATAAACGATGTATCTGATAAAGTACTTGCATGGAGAACATATGAAGAACTCTAACAACTCTATAAAAAGAAAGCCATCAACCCATTTTTTTAAAAATGAGATAAAGATTTGAGCAAAATTTCATATTTTGCAAAAGATGCCAAATAAGCACAGGAAAAGAAGCTTAACTTAATTAAACATTAAGGAAATGCAAATTAAAATCACAATGACATACTACACTGTACAACATTAGAATCACTGAAGTTTCAAACACTGATAATATCAAGAGCTGATAAAGATGTAGAGCAACCTCATACATTTTTGTTGGAAATAAAAAATGGTACAGCCACTTTGAAAAACAAGTTAGCAGTTTCTTATGCAATTGCACATACACTTACCATATAACTCAGTGATTCCATTCTTAAGTATTTAACTTAGAGAAATGAAAACCTATATCCACATAAAAGTTTATGCATGAATGTTCATATCAGCTTTATTCATAATCACTCAGAACTGGAAACTACCCAAATATATATCACCTGCTGTACAGATCAGCAATCTGTGTTAACATCCATACAGGGAAATCCTACTCAGCCACAAAAGTGGACAAACTACTAATAGATGCAGAAACATAGCTAGATGTCAAATGCATTACAATGAATGAAAGATACCAAACTCAAAAAGGTACATAGTGTATGATTACACTTACATGTCACTGTGGAAAAGGTACAACAAACAGGTCCAGAAAACAGATCGATACTTGCTAGATGCTGGAGTTAGGGGGGGATTGATTATTAAAAAACATGAGAAATATGTATCTTGATTATGGTGGTTACCTGAATCTATGTTTATTGAAACTCATAAAACTGTACATTAAAAGGTGTATTAGTCTGTTCTCATGCTGCTGTAAAGAACTGCCTGAGACTGGGTAATTTATAAAGGAAAGAGGTTTAATTGACTTGCAGTTCTGCATGACTGAGTAGGCCTCAAGAAATTTGTAATCATGGCAGAAGGCACCTCTTCACAGGGCAGCAGGAGAGAGAATGAGTGCTGAGCCAAAAGGGAAGCCCCTTATAAAATCATCAGATCTTGTGAGAACTGACTCACCATCATGAGAATAGCATGGGAGAATCCCCCTATGATCTACTTAACTCCCATGAGGTCCCTCCCCCAACACATGGGGATTAAAAATCAGATTACAATTCAAGATGAAATTTGGGTAGGGACACAGAGCCAGTCCATGTCATTCCACTTCTGACCCCTCTCCAACTGCATCTTTCTCACATTTCAAAACACAATTATGCTGTCCCAACAGTTTTCCAAACTCTTAACTCCTTTCAGCATTAACCCAAAAGTCCAAGTCCAAAGTCTCACCTGAAACAAGGTAAGTCCCTTCAACCTAGGAGCCTGTAAAATCAAAAGCAAGTTAGTTACTTCCAAGATACAATGGTGGTAAAAGCATTGGGTAAATGCTCCTGTTCCAAAAAGGAAAAATTGGCAAAAACAAAGAGGCTACAGACCCTATGCAAGTCTGAAATCCAGCAGGGCAGTCAAATCCTAAAGCTCCAACATGATCTCCTTTTACTCCATGTCTCACACCCAGGTCACACTGATTTAAGAGGTGGGCTCCCACAACCTTGGGCAGCTCTGCTCCTGTGGCTTTGCAGGGTACAGCTCCTCTCCTGGCTGCTTTCACAAGGTGCCATTGAGTGTCTGTGACTTTTCCAGTTGGCACAGTGCAAACTGTCAGTGGATCTACCGTTTTGGAGTCTGGAGGATGGTAGCCTTCTTCTTACAGCTCCACTAGGCAGTGCCCCAGTGGGGACTGTGTGGGGGCTCTGACCCCAAATTTCCCTTCTTCACTGCCCTAGCATAGGTTCTCCATGAGGGCTCTACTCCTGCAGCAAACTGCAGCCTACACATCCAGGCATTTACATACATCCTCTGAAATCTAGGTGGAGGCTCCCAAATCTCAATTCTTGACTTCTGTGCATCTGCAGGCCCAATACCATGTAGAAATTGCTAAGGCTTGGGGCTTGCATCCTCTGAAACAACGGCCTGAGCTGTACGTTGGCCCCTTTTAGCCATGACTGGGACGACACAGGGCACCAAGTCCCGAGACTGCACAAAGCAGCAAGGCCCTGGGCCAGCCCACAAAACCACTCTTTCCTCCTAGGCCTCCAGGGCTGTGATGGGAGGGGCTTCTGTGAAGACCTCTGACATGCCCTGGAGACATTTTTCCCATTGTCTTGGCAATTAACATTTGGCTCCTCATTACTTTCTACTAAATTTCTGCAGCTGGCTTGAATGGCTTGAATTTCTCCTCAGAAAATGGATTTTTCTTTTCTATCGCATCATCAGGCTGCAAATTTTCTGAAAATAAAAGCTCTGCTTCCCTTTTAAACATAAGTTCCAATTCCAAACCATAACTTTGTGAATATGTAAAACCAAATGCTTTTAACAACACCCAAGTCAACTCTTGAATGCTTTGCTCCTTAGAAATTTCTCCTGCCAGATACCCTAACTCATTTCTCTCAAGTTCAAAGTTCCACAGAGCTCTAGGGCAGGGGCAAAATGCCACCAGTGTCTTCGCATGGCAAGAGTTACCTGTGCTCCAGTTCCCAACAAGTTTATCATTTCCATCTGAGGCCACCTCAGCTTGGACTTTATTGTCCATATCACTATCAGCATTTTGTTCAAAGCCATTCAATAAGTCTCTAGGAAGTTCCAAACTTTCCCACTTCTTCCTGTCTTCTGAGCCCTCCAAGTCTCTAGGAAGTTCCAAATTTTCTCACATTTTCCTGTCTTATTCTGAGCCCTCCAAACTGTTCCAACCTCTGCTTATTACCCAGTTCCAAAGTTGCTTCCACATTTTTGGGTATCCTTATAGCAGTACCCCACTCTCTGCAGTATCAATTTACTGTATTAGTCCATTCTCACGCTGCTATAAAGAATTGACCAAGATTGGATAATTTATAAAGGAAAGAGGTTTAATTGACTCACAGTTCTTTGTGGCTGGGAAATCTTCAAGAAACTTAAAATGATGGTGGAAGGCACCTCTTCACAGGGTGGCAGGAGAGAGAATGAGTGCTGAGCCAAGGGGAAAGCCCCTTATAAAACCATTAGATCTCATGATAACTCACTCACTATTACAGGAAGAGCATGGGTGCACCATCCCTATGATCTATACTTCCCATGAGGTCCTTCCCCCAACACGTGGGGATTACATTTCAGATTGCAATTCAAGATGAGATTTGGGTGGGAATACAAAGCCATACCATATCAAAAGGGTTAATTTTTTCTGTATATAAATTATACTTTTTCAAATTTTTAATTTTAATTTTAATTTTTTTCAGATGGAGTCACTCTGTTGCCCAGGCTGGGGTGCAGTGGCGTGATCTCAGCTCACTGCAAGCTCCACCACTCGGGTTCAAGTGATTCTCCTGCAGCTTCCCAAAAAGCTGGCATTACAGGTGCATGCCACCACTGCCTGCCAATTTTTGTATTTTTAGTAGAGACAGGGTTTCACTATGTTGGCCAGGCTGGTCTCAAACTCCAGTAAACCTAACTTTTAACAAAAAACCAGTCCTGAGATTATCCAGTTTATGTGGTCCTATTATTCTTAAAATCAGTCATGTTTAAGAAAGTGCTATACCCTATTCTTCATGAAACAAATGTTCAAATATTTTCCTCAGGGTCCTATTTGAATTAGGTGATTTGTTGAGACCCTCTGATTATCTCTTTACTGTCACTTCAAGGAAAAGCTAGAATGATTCAGGGAATCCCTTCAACTAGTGTAGTCCGAGGTTAGTGCTATTCAGTGGTTTCAATTCATTTACAATACAGCAAAATCTTTTTTTTCTTTCTCAAAAGAAATCTTTCATAAAACATCACTGTATGAAATGGGTAAATTATACCCCATTCTATGTCATAGGGTGATTATGACTCTGAGAGAAAGTAGGGCATAGTTTTTAAGAGCATAGACCTTGGAGTCTTACAGACCAAGGTTTGAATCCAGATTTTCCTTCTTACTTAACTATATGGGTTTGGGTGAATCATTTAATATTTTGCAGCCTCAGGTTCCACTCCTATAAATTGATGATAACCTCTGTCTCAAAACAAGGTTATTGTGAGATTAGAAATGCTATATGGAAGGTGCCCAGAAAAATATTAATTACATAGAGTCAATTGTTATTATCCCTGCCTTCCACATCCTGCACCACCACTTTCTTCTTGTGTCCATCTGTCTCAGCTAGAGCCTAGGTTTCTTCACCAATTTCAATCCAAACAATCTGCCATTGGAATTAGTGGAGTGCTCTCTTTTCAAGAGAGCCTGTGTTCCCTGACTGGTCTATCATCTTCAGAGTTAGGATACTTCAATGCTCAATTCCAACCTGGAGAAGAACTGCCAATCTCCATATGATCCATATTTCTAAGTGATGATTAGGGCATCTAGTGATATCATAGCACCATCCTCCAATCAGTAAAATGAGCATACATTCATATGCACACACACAAATATACATACCCACAAAAACCCTATAACTGAATATTCAAAAATACGGTTATTACTCTCATTTTAGTAACAAAAAGCCATTATTGCCAAGGAAGAATTCCAGCCTCATATAGGATGGCAAGAAATACTAAGACTACAAGGAGAAGACAAGGAAAGCAGCTTTCCACCATTCCATAGAATAGCCCAAACTATACAATAAGACTCAGATCAGAGTAAGGTAGCACATTAAACAGCAGGAGCATCAGCCTTGTATTGCTGCTTCCCTTGCCTCCAAGTCCCACAGGGTGATGGGATCAGCCAGATGGAATCTATACATTCAGAAGTACTGGAAGTAGAGGACTCAGTGCCAAGGGTTTAGCACCTTTTAGAACAAGCAGTAAAAAATCCGGTCCCCCTACCACTTCCCCTCAGAGGGCAAACAGTTGTCACATGCTGTGCTGGTCTTGATCTATTTAACTGCTCAACTACAGAAACACAATCAGCAATTACATTCAGGAATGCTTGAAACACATGACAAACTGCCTCTCTGAACAATTACAATAGCTTAAAATTTAGATATCAGTCCCTTTGATTCCATACATTTTCATAAAGAAAATTAGTTTATCTAGGAAATGGTACATATTTCTACCCTGAGGTTAAAACATTGACTGTGCCATTGTCAGCCATAGACAAAATTTCCCCCAACTAGTCATAGTTTGGGCTCTGTGTGGATATTTATGGTCAATAAAATCCAAATAGTCATTCCTTAGTAGTCTCATCTTTAGGTCAAACCTGAAGCTAGGAGTGTGACATCAGCAAAATGGCAGACTAGGAAGCTTCAGGCCCTCATTCCCCCATAGAAACATTAAGTAAACAGCAACAGACTGACTGAAATTACTTTACAGAAGCTCTGAAAAATCAGTCAAAGTCCTACAGCAACCAAGCAAACACTCAATCAAGAAAAAGCCACATTCAAAATGGTAGAAAATTCTATGGTCTTTTTATTGATGTTTGCTCCACACCTTCCATGGCCTGGAGTGGCATGATTTGCAGAGAAGTGGTAGCCTGGTCTCCAGTTCCCTTCCTTGAACCAGAGAGGGCAAAGTGCACATAATTTACCATGTTTTAAGCTGTCTAAGAGATCCGTCTCTATGTCGCCTAACTATGAGGTACCTAGAAAAGTCAGATTCATAGAGACAGAAAGTAGAATGGTGGTATCCAAGGGCTGGAGGGACAGGGAATGGAGAGTTATGTTTAATGCATATGAAGTTTCAATTTGGGGAGATTTTTTAAAGTTCTAGAGATGGATAGTGATGATGGCTGAACAAGAAGGTGAATGTATTTAATGCTACTTTAACAGTATATTTTTTAAAATGGCCAAATGGCAGATTTTATGTTGTATATATTTTACCACAATTTTTTAAAAAATTGAAGCTGAAGAAATATATGTGCAAAAAGCCAACTTGCCAAAAATTTTCTGAGAAACAAACAGGTGAATAAAAAATAACTTTTATAGGCTGGGCATGGTGGCTCATGCCTGTAATCCCAGCACTTTGGGAGGCCGAGGCGGGCAGATCACAAGGTCAGGAGATCGAGACCATCCTGGCCAACATGGTAAAACCCTGTCTCTACTAAAAATGCAAAAATTAACTGGGCATGGGGGCGTGTGCCTGTAATCCCAGCTACTCGGGAGGCTGAGGCAAGAGAATCACTTGAACCAGGAAGTAGGAGGTTGCAGTGAGCCAAGACTGCACCACTGCACTCTAGCCTGGCATCAGAGCAAGACTCTGTCTCAAATAAATAAATAAATGAATAAA
>NW_026655807.1:0-6531 GCF_009828535.3 Hylobates moloch
GGAAGTATGTTGCATGTTGCATCATCCCTGAGGTGGGAGCACAACACCAGGAGGTATCTTGGATCATTCCTGAGGTGTGGGCACTTCACCAGGAGGTGTCTTCAATCATCCCTAAGGTAAGAGTACTGCACCAAAGGGGTCTGAACCATCCCTGAGGTGGCAGCACTTCACCAGGAGATGTCTTGGATCATCCCTGGGGAGAGAGCACTACTCCAGGAGGTGTCTTCAGTCATCCTTGAGGTGTGAGCACGGCACCAAAAGGTGTCTTGTATTATGCCTGACATGTGAACACTGCACCAGCAGGTGTCTTAGCTCATCCCTGCGGAGGGAGTACTGCACGAGGAGGTGTCTTGCATCACACCTGAGGTATGAGTGCTGCACCAGAAGGTGTCTAGGATCATCCCTGAATTGTGAGCACTACACCAGGAGGTGTCTTAGAGCATCCCTGAGGCAGGAGCATTTCAGCAGGAAGTGTCTTGCATGTTGCATTATCCCTGAGGTAGGAGCACTACACCAGCAGGTGTCTTGGATCTTTCCTGAGGTGGGAGCACTTCACCAGGAGGTATCTTGATTCATCCCTAAGGTAAGAGCAGTGCACCAAAGGGGTCTTGGTTCATCCCTGGGGAGGGAGTACTACTCCAGGAGGCATCATGGGTCATCCCTGAGATGTCAGCAGTGCACCAAGAGGCATCTTGTATTATGCCTGAGTGTGAGCACTGCACTTGGAGGTGTCTTGGATCATTCCTGAAGGTTGAGCACTATAGTAGCAGGTATCTTGGATCATCTCAGAGGTGTGAGCATTGCACCAGGAGGTGTCTTGGATAACTGCTGAGGTGGGACCACTCATCAGGAAGTGTCTTGAATCATCCCTTAGGTGTGAGCACTGTAACAGGAGGTGTCTTGGAACCTCCCTGAGATGTGAAGCACTGCACCAGCAAGTGTCTTGAATCATCAGAGGAAAAAGCACTACACCAAGAGGTGTCTTGGATCCTCCCTGAGGTGTGAACGCTACACCAGCAGGTGTCTTGAATCATCAGAGGAAAGAGCCCTGTACCAAGAGGTGTCTTGGATCATCCCTGAGGTGTGAACATTGCACCTGGAAGTGTCTTATCATGCCTGAGGTGTGACCCATGCACCAGGAGGTCTCTTGTATCGTCTCTGAGGTGGGATCACCACACCATGAGGTGTCTTGGATCATCCCTCAGGTGTGAGCGCTGAACCAGGAAGTGTCTAAAATCATGCCTGAGGTGTCAGCACTACACCAGGAGGTGTTTTTGATCATCCCTAAGGTGCAGGCACTGCACCAGGAGATCTCTTGCATTATGCCTGAGGTTTGAGCACTGCACCAGGAAGTGTCTTTTATCATCGCTGAAGTGTGAGCACTGCACCAGGACGTGTCTTCGGACATCTCTGAGGTGTATGCACTGCACCGGGAGTTGTATTGCATTATTCCTGCGGTCAAAGCCCTGCATCGCAAGTGTCTTGGATCGTGCTTGATTGTGCCTGACCAGCAAGTGTCTTAACTCATCCCTGAGGAGGGAGTACTGTAAAAGGGAGTATCTTGGATCATCCCTGAGGTGGGAGCACTGCATCAGGAGGTGTCTTGGATCATTCCTATGGGTTGAGCACTACACCAGGAGGTGCTTTGGATCATCCCTGAGGTGTGAGCACTGTACGAGGAAGAGTCTTGTATTATGCCTGAGTGTGAACACTGCCCCAGGTGGTTTTCTGGATCATTCCTAGGTATGAGCACTGCACCAGGAGGTATCTCAGATCATGCCAGAGTTGTGAGCACTGCATCAGGAGATGTTTTGGATCATCCCTGAGGTTTGAGCACTGGACTAGAAGGTGTCTTGGATCGTGCCTGAGTGTGAGCACTGTACCAGGTGGTTTTTTGGATCATCCCTAGGTGTCAGCACTGCACCAGGAAGTATCTTGGATCACATCTGAGTGTGACCATTGCATCAAGGGTTATCTTAAATCATATCTGAGTTGTGACCACTGCACCAAGAGGTGTTGTGGAGCATCCCTGAGGTGTGAGCACTGCACCAGGAGGTTTCTTGGATCATGCCTGAGTTATGACCACTGCACCAGGAAGCGTTTTAGAACATCCCCGAGGTGTGAGCACTGCACCAAGAGGTGTCTTAGATCATGTGTGAGTGTGAGCACCTCACCAGGATGTACCTTGGATCATGCCTGAGTTGATGCACTGCATCAGGACGTGTCTTGGATCACCCTTGAGGTGTGAGCACTGCACCAGGAATTGTCTTGGATCATTCCTGGGTGTGAGCACTGCACCAGGAGGTGTTTCAGGTCATCTATAAGGTGTAAGCACTGCACCAGGAAGTATCTTGGATCATGTCTGAGTTGTGATTGCTGCACCAGGAGGAGTCTTAAATCATATCTATGTTGTGAGCACTGCACCAAGAGGCATTTTGGAGCATCCCTGAGGTGTGAGCACTGCACCAGGAGGTGTCTTTGACCATGCCTGAGTTGGGAACACTGCACCAGGTGTTTTGTAACATATCTGAGGTGTGAGCACTGCACGAGGTGGTGCCTTGGATCATCACTGAGGTGTGATCACTGCAGCGGGAGGTGTCTTGGATCATCCCTGTAATGTGAGAACTGCACAAGAAGGTGTTTTCAATCATCCCTGACATGGGAGCCCTGCACCAGGAGATGTCTTGGATCATCCCTGGGTAGACAGCACTACTTCAGGCAGCGTCTTGGGTCATTTTTGAGCTGTGAGCATTGAACCAGGAGGTGTCTTGGATTATCCCTGAGGTAGGATCACTGCACCAGGAAGTGTCTTGAATCATCTCTGAGGTGTGAGCACTGCAACAGGAGGTGTCTTGGATCCTCCCTGAGATGTGAGCACTGCACCAGCAGGTGTCTTGAATCAGAGGAAGGAGTACTACACCAAGAGGTGTCTTGGGTCATCCCTGAGGTGTGAGGTCTGTAGGATTATCCCTGAGGTTTGAGCACTGCACCAGGAAGTGTCTTTTATCATCCCTGAGTTGGGAGCACTGCACCAGGAGGTGTCTTGGATCATCACTTAGGTGGGAGCACTGCACCTGCAAGTGCTTTGGATCATGCCTGATGTGTGAGCACTGCACCAGCAGGTGTCTTGGCTAATTCCTGAGGAGGGAGTACTGCAAGAGGAGGTGTCTTGCATCACACCTGAGGTGTGAGCACTGGACCAGGAGGTGTCTAGGATCATCCCTTGAATTGTGAGCACTACACCAGGAGGTGTCTTAGAGCATCCCTGAGGCGGGAGCACTGCATCAGGAAGTGTCTTGCATGTTGCATCATCCCTGAGGTAGAAGCACTACAACAGCAGGTGCCTTGAATCTTCCCTGAGGTGGGAGCACTTCACCAGGAGGTATCTTGAATCAACCCTAAGGTAAGAGCACTGCACCAAAGGGGTCTTGGATCATCCCTGGAGTGGGAGGAGCACTACTGCAGGAGGTTTCTTGGGTCATCCTTGAGGTGTGAGCATTGCACCAAAAGGTGTCTTGTATTATGCCTGATTGTATTATGCCTGAGTGTGAGCACTGCACTTGGAGGTGTCTTGGATCATTCCTGAAGTAGGATCACTATCTCAGGGAGTGTCTTGAATCATCCCTGAGGTGTGAGGATTGTAAGAGATGTCTTGAATCATCAGAGGAAAGAGCACTACACCAAGTGGTGTCTTGGATCATCCCTGAGGTGTGAACTTTGCACCTGGGAAGTGTCTTTTCATGCCTGAGGTGTGACCCATGTACCAGGAGGTCTCTTGTATCATCCCTGAGATGGGATCACTACACCATGAGGTGTCTTGGATCAAATCTGAGGTGCAGGCACTGCACAAGGAGGTCTCCTGAATCATCCCCAAGGTGGCAGCACTGTACCAGAAGGTGTATTGGACCATCCCTCAGGTGTGAACACTGCACCAGGAAGTGTCTAAAATCATGCCTGAGATGTCAGCACTGCACCAGGAGGTGTTTTTGATCACCCCTAAGGTGCAGGCACCGCACCAGGAGGTCTCTTGGGTTATGCCTGAGGTTTCAGCACTGCACCAGGAAGTGTCTTTTATCATCCCTGATGTGTGAGCACTGCACCAGGAGGTGCCTTGCATCATCCCTGAGGTGTGTGCACTGCACTAGGAGTTGTTTTGTATTATTCCTGAGGTCAGCGCACTGCATCACAAGTGTCTTGGATCCTGCCTGATGGTGCCTGACCAGCAAGTGTCTTAACTCATCCCTGAGGAGGGAGTACTGTAACAGGTGTCTTGGATCATCCCTTGGAGTTGAGCACTACACCACCAGGTGCTTTGAATCATCTCTGAGGCGTGAGCAGTGCATCAGGAAGTGTCTTGTATTACGACTGAGTGTGAATACTTCACCAGGTGGTTTTTTGGATAATTCCTAGGTGTGACCGCTGCACCAGGAGGTATCTCGGATCATTCCTGAGTTGTGACCACTCCACCAGGATATGTTTTGGAACATAGCTGAGGTGTGAGCACTGCACCAGGAGGTGTCTTAGATCATGCTTGAGTGTGAGCACCTCACCAGGATGTACCTTGGATCATGCCTGAGTTTTGTGGGCACTGTATCAGGATGTGTTTTGGATAATCCCTGAGGTGTAAGCACTGGACCAGGAGGCATCTTGTATCATCTCTGAGTTGTGAGCACTGCACCACGTGGTCTTTCTGGATCATCCCGAGATGTGAGCGCTGCACCAGGAAGTATCTTGGATCCTGTCTGAGTTGTGACCACTGCACCAGGAGGTGTCTTATATCATATCTGAGTTTTGAGCACTGCACCAAGAGGTGTTTTGGAGCATTCCTGAGGTGTGAGCACTGCACCAGGAGGTGTCTTGGATCATCCCTGTAGTGTGAGAACTGCACACTACAGGATGTTTTCAATCCTCCTTGAGTTGGGAGCACTATACCAGGAAGTGTGTTGGATCATACCTGGGGTGTAAGCACTGCACCAGGAGGTCTCTTAGATGATGCCTGAATGTGAGCACCTCACCAGGATGTACTTTGGATCATGCCTGAGTTGTGTGTGCACTGCATCAGGACGTGTTTTGGATCACCCTTGAGGTGTGAGCACTGCACCAGGAATTGTCTTGGATCATCCCTGAGGGTGAGCACTGCACCAGGGGGTGTTTGGGGTTCTCCATAACGTGTGAGCACTGCACCATGAGGTGTCTTGGATCATCCTTGAGGTGTGAGTACTACACAAGGAGTTGTCTTGGATCATCCCTGAGGTGTGAGCACTGCACCAGCAAGTGTTTTGTATTATGCCTGAGTGTGAACACTGCACCAGGTGGTTTTTTAGATGATTCCTAGGTGTGACCACTGCACCAGGAGATATCTCAAATCATGCCAGAGTTGTGAGCACTGCATCGGGAGATGTTTTGGATCATCTCTGGGGTGTGATCACCGTACCAGGGGGTGTCTTGAATCATCCCTGAGGGGTGAACACTGTGACAGGAGGTGTCTTGAATCATCCCTGAGGTAAGAGCACTGCACCAGGAGGTCTTTGGATCATCATACCTGAGGTGTGAACATTTCACCCAGAAGTGTCTTATATCATGTCTGAGGTGCGACCCATGCACCAGGAGGTGTTTTGTATCATACCTGAGTCGTGACCACTGTACCAGAGGGTGTTTTGGAACATCCCTGAGTTGCGAGCACTGCACCAGGGGGTGTCTTGGATCATCCCTGAGGTGTAAGCACTGCACAAAGGAGCGTCTTGTATTATGCCTGAGTGCGAACGCTGCACCAGGTGTCTTTTTGGATCATTCTAGGTGTGACCACTGCACCAGGAGGTATCTCAAATCATGCCAGAGATGTGAGCACTGCATCAGAAGATGTTTTAGATCATCCCTAAGGTGTGAGCACTGGACCAGGAGGTCTCTTGGATCATCCCTGAGTTGACAGCACTGTTCCAAGAGGTGTCTTGGATCATGCCTGAGTGTGAGCACTGCATCACGTGGTTTTTTGGATCATCCCTAGGTGTGAGCACTGCACCAGGAGGTATCTTGGATCATGCCTGAGTTGTGATCACTGCACCAGGAGGAGTCTTAAATCATATCTGAGTTGTGACCACTCCACCAGGGGGTGTTTTGGAACATCCCTGAGGTGGAGCACTGCACCAAGTGGTGTCTTGGATAATCCCTGTAGTGTGAAAACTGCACAAGGAGGTATTTTCCATCATCTCTAAGGTGGGAGCACTACACCAACAAGTGTGTTGGATAATGCTTGAGATGTGAGCACTGCACTAGGAGGTGTCTTAGATCATGCCTGAGTGTGAGCACCTCACCAGGATGTGCCTTGAATGATGCCTGAGTTGTGTGTGCACTGCAACAGGACGTGTTTTGGATCACCCTTGAGGTGTGAGCACTGTACCAGGAATTGTCTTGGATCATCCCTGAGTGTGAGCACTGCACCAGGGGGTGTTTCGGGTCATCCATAAGGTCTCAGCACCGCACCAGGAGGTTTCTTGTATTATGCCTGAGTGTGAGCACTGCACCAGGAGGTAT
>NW_026655808.1:0-6530 GCF_009828535.3 Hylobates moloch
AAGCCAGGAAGAAGCCATACTAAGAAACAATTTTGCCAGCTCCTTGATCTTCCACATTCAGACTGCAGAATTGTAAGAAAATCAATATTTGTTGTCTATACCACCCACTCCTGTTGTCTTCTTATGAAGACCCAAACTGACTGATACGATGTAACTCTGTTAGCTCTGTCTCCTGGAGGGAGAATCAGCCCCCTGAGGCTGGACACATCTCTCAGATTTCCACATGAAGTAGGCAAAAATAGTAGTTCTCATATAAAAATGTGTCATGGCCCTGTTGGCCATTTTTGAGCAAGGTCTCTGAAACCAGTCCTGGTGTATGTGTCACAAATGTTTTCTTTTATCTTTTATTTGGACATAACAAATAGACAAGAGGTACCAGCTGGATGGAGATTGGTCACTGACCATCTTCTGCTGTCTCCTAAGTATGTCACAGAAAACCACACCAACATCACCAATGTCACTGTTTTTCTTCAACCACCTCAAACGGACATAGAAATGATCCCTGAAGTATAGTCTATTTCTTCAACTTTCTAAATTTGCACTGAATCTCTTCCTAAATGAGGAGCTACATGGGGTCTGAGTCTTGTTCCTTTCTTCCCAGTCTTCCCCAAGTGCCAAGGACAGAATAGACTTAAAATAAAATTTGGCCATCAGTGCCCCCAACCCCACATCACTTTCTAAAATCCACATCCTCCATCCATCCTTCTCTGGACACAGCTCATCGGGCTACCTAGGAATGGCCAGAAGCTGGTATCAGCTTATGGGCTGAGACCACGAGCTATACACACGTGTGATTTCAGTCACACACACTCTACTGCAGGACCACACCTGTGTTCTGAGGAGCTCAGGCATCAGCTGATCTCAGTCGTTCTCTAATAAATCACACACCTCTTATTAATGAAGGTCCACATGGCCCCATCAGCTGCAGAGCAGTAGAGTAAAGCTCATGGGTGGGTCATTCAGGCAGAAGTCAGACAATGGAAGGGATGGATGGTCACTTCCATTTTCACTGAGGTTCCAATGAATTTTAATGGAATAAAACAATATTAACTACAAAGAGACAGAAAAGAAGACTGGCTTGTCAAGGTATTTAAGGACAAGGAACTTTATTTGGGGGGAAAGTGAAAGACACTTCTAAATGGAAATCCCTAAAGCACATACAGCAGCTGACGGAGTGGCCACTGTGCACATGAGGTCTGAGGAGACGGATGGTAGAGTCCGTTCCTCCAAGATGTCCCTGGGTGTGTGATGGTTGGACTCCTCATGCATATGAATATAAGAGCTGGGCTCAGGGAGAAAAAAGGGCCATGTCCCATAGGAAAGGAAGAAAAAAAAACAGATGGGCATCCCTGGAGAGAGCTCATTAGATTTGGTGTGTTTAAGATGAAAATTTCTTCCAAAAATTGTAATGTTCTAAATATGAATCTCTTCAATAAACTGAGAATTAACAGGAGAATGGAGCTATGAGTTGAGAGAGGAAACAAATCATGAGAGAGCAGAAAACAAATCCACAGAAACTGTCACATGACAGAGGCCAGAATGCAGCTGATACAGCTACTTCACTATTCTGCAGACTTGTTGACCATGTGGAGAAGGGGCTTGAACAAGTGGGAACGTTCTCCAGCCTTCCGAATCAGCCTCCTTCTTATGCATGAGTAGAAATCATAGTTCTGGAGGTGACCTTCCAAATTTTCCTGTCCGTACCTCTTCCCCCAGGGGTAGTGTCTTCCCAACCACAATGGTTTCTCACCAGTGTCCTCGGCTTCTGATCCATCGTACTTACCCTGCAGATTAAGGATTTCTTCTGGATGGAGTTTTCTGGGAATCCTCTGTTTTCTTTAGTTTCTGTTGACTCCACCACACCCCACAGGACACAGGTTTTATTGGATTTCCCCTGGAGATAGTGGAGGTGAATCCAGGCATTCAACAGTCCTGACTGTTCTTCTCTTCCTGTCAGCACCACAGGACAGCAGATAAGGGAGTTGACTGTGGATTTTTCAAATTCCTGGGAAAATCCTGCAAGGACTAGTAGATGCACACTCTATCACCATTAGCACATGCATCCAAAATAATAATAAAAAAAACACCTCACTAAATATTTCCAGGTTAGCCTGTTCCTCTCTCAATGCCATCCAGGGGCACCTGCCCTGGGTTCACTAACATGTGGGCCCCAGTCCTCTCTGCTGGTGTCTGTGTCCTCAGATTTCAGTCTTCTTGTTAGCTCTGTGAAAGCAACTCAGATATGTTCAAAGGTTTTCTTCTTTGTTCGCAGTTTTTCAGGTTTGTTGTTAATGAGGAAAGAATAAGACCATAGTTTCCTCATTTTTCACATTTGCACACTGAGTAGCCACTTTCTATATAAAAGCCAGAAACTAAGGGAACAAATCAAATATCCATGTCCGCTACAGGGGAACGTTAAACAATTTGACATATGATTATGGACTAAAGTACAATGCGGAATTAGAATCAAGGTATCCTCATCCTCATAAAAGCATGTCTACAGCCTCAAATAACTCTGCTGAGGGAAAGTGGCTGAAGAATTAAGAGTGCACTTCATAAACTTCTAATTGTATAAACTGCAGAAGGTACAACTGTTCTAAAGTAACAGAGAAGATTTGAAATTTGTGAGAAATGGGTGCAGAAAGTAATGGGGTGCTGAAATGAAATTGCTGAGAAGTGACAAAGATTTAGGGGTTAACTTAATCGTACACAACCTGATTAAAGTTTGCACACACACATTACAATTTTCCAAATTGTGCAGTATAGATTTGAATTAATTATTAATTGTACTTAAATAAAGCAGTAACAAATAAACACATGAATATGTTTATTGAACAAAAAATAGATGGGTATGAACACTGGAGACATCTCTGACTCTTGAAAGTACACATGCTTGAACACTGGTTCTCTCTATACATATTTCAGGTAAACAGCAGAATACACTGAAAGAAAACAGAGGCGTCCTGGCAGGGGTGGAATCCTGCAGACCTCACTAGGCTTGTCCCACACTGCCCTGGAGTTGTATCAGGGGAGCAGTCTCCTCTAGTGGTCAGAGGCACAGGCACGGATAATGGGGCTAATTCTGCCCAGCTGTGTGACCTTGACCACATTGTACAGCCACTCTGTGTGTAATTTATATTCCTTAAAATGTAACATTGACACTTGCATTAAATGTATTCTACAAATATGTAAAAATGAAGATGATGACTGCTAAATGATTATCAAGGCACAATAATATAACATAATGATATTTTCCTGAGTGATAAGATGACTACCACTCTCCCCCAGGGCACTTCGTCTGCTCTGAGCCCTGCCCCTCCTCAGGATTCCCATCCCAGAGCTTGCTATACAGTAGAAGACATGCAAATAGGTTTCTCCCTCTGCTGATGAAAACCAGCCCAGTCCTGACCCCACAGCTCTGGGAGGGAAGCGCCAGCCCTGGGATTCCCAGGGGTTTCTATTTGGTGATCAGGACTAAAGACAGAGGACCCACCATGGAGTTTGGGCTGAGCTGGGTTTTCACTGTTGCTGTTTTAAAAGGTGAACTGGAGAGATTGAGTGTGAGTGGATACACTTGAGAGAAACAGTGGATTATGTCAGGCAGTTTTGGACTGGGATGTCTACGAGTTTGCATGTGTCCAGTGTGAGGTACAGCTGGTGGAGTCCGGACAGGACCCAAGACAACCTGGGGGGTCCCTGAGACTCTCCTGTGCAGCCTCTGGATTAACCTTCAGTAGCTATTGAATGAGCTCGGTTTCCCAGGCTCCAGGGAAGGGGCTGGAGTGAGTAGTAGATATATAGGATGATGGAAGTCAGATATGTTATGCGTGGTCTGTGAAGAGCAGATTCACCATCTCCAAAGAAAATGCCACGAACTCACTCCATTTGCAAATAAACAGTCTGAGAGCAGAGGGCATGGCTGTGTGTTACTGTATGTGAGGCACCAGGTAAGAAGACATCGGTGTGAACACAGACACAGAATTTCCTGCAATGATAAGGAGGAGGCTGGGCTAAAAGGGGCACTCAGGATCCACAGAAAACAGGGGCAGCTCCAGGGCAGGTGCAGATGTTCGTCATGGGCTGCTTTCCTTCAGGGTCTGAGGCTTCCTCTGCAGCTAACAGTTTCCCTGGGAGCCGCTCTACATTTATGCTTCCGTGGCCACCCCTGAGATCTCTGGACATTCTCATTTGTTGCAAAGGCAGATGTAAGTATTGGAGCATAAAAATGCACAGGAGGCCAGGGAGGCTGTAGACATTGTTACCCCAGAAGGTCAATGCCGCCACTAGTGCTGGAGGAGGGTGGGAGTTGGATGAAGCTGCCCTAAGTATCCTGTGGTCTAAGCTAAGTCCAAAGAGGCCGTTTGTGCCTCCCTGAGCACAGTTGTCCATCAGGGATCTCCCGTGTGTCCCAGCAGCAGCCACGCCTCAGTGTCTCCACTGTGCACAGCCACTGTCTGGGAGGAGCTCCCAGGATGGGCGTCTTTGGCACACACCAGGTGACGGGTGTTAGAGTGCAGTGCAGCAGCTGGCTGCCTGGTCTATTGGGCTCCCTGATGCTGGAGGATGGGAGGTGCATTCTCAGGTCCAGCAGCCTGTTTGTGAATTTTTATATAAAAACCATGATTTTACTTCATTTTCTCAGATAATTAGGAACAGAACCTGCAAAGAAATTGTAATTTTCAACTTCACCCCAAATTTATTGTTTCTTAATTCTGTGTAAGATCCAGACATATTATTGCCTTCCTCGTGAGAAATTGTTTTATTTAAAATGAAATTAGTTTTTTCTCACATTCTTTGTTTCTGTTCAAGTACAGAGATCATGATGAAAGGAAGTTGGGTTCTTTCCACGCACTAACCCTCACCTCCCCCAGAGAATGAGCAGAGATTGTCCTCACTCTGAGTCTGCGGGAGGAGCTTTTCCTGCACAACTCAGAGCCTGCAGAGACCCCCGCCAGGTGCAGCTTCAGTGAGTTAGATATTCCTACATGTGGGCCACCTCCACTGCCTGTGACTGCTGCTCAGGTCTAATTGTGGGTTAAGCGTTAGGACACCCTTCAGGTGATCACATCTCGGTCTTATTCTGAAAATCACCATGAACAGACATAGTTTGATGACCATTCTCCTGACATAAGCTTCTCTTTATTATTTGGTTCCAAGTGTGGAGAAAAATGTGACAATAAATTTGTCAGAATCTAACCTCAGAATCCACTGCATTACTCTAGGAGACCCACAAATTGAACACAAATGAGCTCTTTATTCTCATAAAAATGTATGTATTTGGGAATTTCAATGTGTTCACCAGTACCTGTGCATGCCAACAACTGTGTTTCTCAGTGCCCACTTGGCCTGGTGAAGCCCTCACAGACCCTCCCCCGTACCTGTGCCGTCTCTGGATTCCCCGTCACAACCAGTGCTTCCTGCTGTAGCCGCATTCATAAATCCCCCAGGAGGGGACTGGAGTGAATCCAGTGCACAGGTCATGAGGGAGTGCACATTCCAACCCACTCCTCAAGAGTCCAGTCACCATCTCCAGATCCATGTCCAAAAAGCAGTTCTTCCTATAGCTGAGCTAAGTGAGCCACAAGCACATAGCCATGTATTGTTAACAAAAGACACAGTGAGGTAACCACAGTGGGAACTCACACCCAAACCTCCCTGTGGGGGTGCACAGGACAGCTACGGTTACTCAGGACCCCAGGATTCCTCAGAACACCAAGGGGCACTCAAGACCATTGTAGATGCCCTCAGGTAGCCGGCGGTTCTCAGGAAACATGGAGGAAAACCAGGACACCAAAGGGTGCTCAGTACAGCGGGGGACTCAGGACAATTGTGGGGACTCAGAGCAGGTTCAAAGCTCAGCCTCAGGGCAGGTGCAGCTGGGGTGGAAGGGGACTGGATGAGGGGTTTTGTGACACCATCATATTTCACCACTAGACACACTTCACTTTGTCTATTCTAACGCATGTTGAGTGTATGATTAGAAAATGATATTTATATAAATACATAATCACAGCTAGGTGCATCAGCCTTGTCCATAAGGACTAACTCCCCGCAATTACTTGAGAACCTCCTAAATTGTGGTCAATTATGTCAGATTCCTCTCTTTTTCTGCTTTCTGTTCTCCCTTCTTCTCTCTCTCTCACACAGAAACTTACATACACGCACCCCACAACACACGTAAATCTATAACTTTTGTTACCTGATATATTCAATAAACTTGATTAATGTGCAGCTTTTCCAGCTTCATTATTTATGCTGTTGTAACAATAAGAACAATGTGTTTCCTAGCTGTGTACTTCTCTAAGCTGAGTAGCATCTTTGCTTATAATACCTAGAATGAAAAACAATCCAAATGTCAATCATCAGCTTAATTGGTAAACAAATTGAGGAAAAGTCATTCATTGACATACTACCCACTACTACCATCAACTAATGTTGAGTACACTCAACAGCATGGTTAAATTCACAAGTACTTGTGATGAGTAAAATGAGCCAAAGTAACAAAAGTGCGTACATAAGATACAACTTTC
>NW_026655809.1:0-6529 GCF_009828535.3 Hylobates moloch
GTCTCTGCCAGGCTTTGGTATCAGGATGATGCTGGCCTCATAAAATGTGTTAGGGAGGATTCCCTCTATTTCTATTGATTGGAATAGTTTCAGAAGGATGGTACCACCTCCTCCTTGTACCTCTGGTAGACTTCGGCTGTGAATCCATCTGGTCCTGGACTTTTTTTGGTTGGTAAGCTATTGATTATTGCCTCAATTTCAGAGCCTGTTATTGGTCTATTCAGAGATTCAGCTTCTTCCTTGTTTAGTCTTGGGAGGGTGTATGTGTCGAGGAATTTATCCTTTTCTTCTAGATTTTCTAGTTTATTTGCATAGAGTTGTTTATAGTATTCTCTGATGGTAGTCTGTATTTTTGTGGGATCGGTGGTGATATCCCCTTTGTGATTTTTTATTGCGTCTATTTGATTCTTCTCTCTTTTCTTCTTTATTAGTCTTGCTAGCGGTCTATCAATTTTGTTGTTCTTTTCAAAAAACCAGCTCCTGGATTCATTGATTTTTTGAAGGTTTTTTTGTGTCTCTATTTCCTTCAGTTCTTCTCTGATTTTAGTTATTTCTTGCCTTCTGCTAGCTTTTGAATGTGTTTGCTCTTGCTTCTCTAGGTCTTTCTATGGTGTTAGGGTGTCAATTTTAGATCTTTCCTGCTTTCTCTTGTGGGCATTTAGTGCTATAAATTTCCCTCTACACACTGCTTTGAATGTGTCCCAGAGATTCTAGTATGTTGTGTCTTTGTTCTCATTGGTTTCAAAGAGCATCTTTATTTCTGCCCTCATTTCATTATGTACCCAGTAGTCATTCAGGAGCAGTTTGTTCAGTTTCCATGTAGTTGATCGGTTTTGAGTGAGTTTCTTAATCCTGAGTTATAGTTTGATTGTACTGTGGTCTGAGAGACAGTTTGTTATAATTTCTGTTCTTTTACATTTGCTGAGGAGTGCTTTACTTCCAACTATGTGGTCAATTTTGGAATAGGTGTGGTGTGGTGCTGAAAAGAATGTATATTCTGTTGATTTGGGGTGGAGAGTTCTGTAGATGTGTATTAGGTCCGCTTGGTGCAGAGCTGAGTTCAATTCCTGGATATCCTTGTTAACTTTCTGTCTCGTTGATCTGTCTAATGTTGACAGTGGGGTGTTAAAGTCTCCCATTATTATTGTGTGGGAGTCTAAGTCTCTTTGTAGGTCACTCAGCACTTGCTTTATGAATCTGGGTGCTCCTGTATTGGGTGCATATATATTTAGAATAGTTAGCTCTTCTTGTTGAATTGATCCCTTTACCATTATGTAATGGCCTTCTTTGTCTCTTTTGATCTTTGTTGGTTTAAAGTCTGTTTTATCAGAGACTAGGATTGCAACCCCTGCCTTTTTTTGTTTTCCATTTGCTTGGTAGATCTTCCTCCATCCCTTTATTTTGAGTCTATGTGTGTCTCTGCACGTGAGATGGGTTTCCTGAATACAGCACACTGATGGGTCTTGACTCCTTATCCAATTTGCCAGTCTGTGTCTTTTAATTGTAGCATTTAGCCCATTTACATTTAAGGTTAATATTGTTATGTGTGAATTTGATCCTGTCGTTATGATGTTAGCTGGTGATTTTGCTCGTTAGTTGATGCAGTTTCTTCCTAGCTTCGATGGTCTTTACAATTTGGCATGTTTTTGCAGTGGCTGGTACCAGTTGTTCCTTTCCATGTTTAGTGCTTCCTTCAGGAGCTCTTTTAGGGCAGGCCTGGTGGTGACAAAATCTCTCAGCATTTGCTTGTCTGTAAAGGATTTTATTTCTCCTTCACTTATGAAGCTTAGTTTGGCTGGATATGAAATTCTGGGTTGAAAATTCTTTTCTTTTTTTTATTTTTCTTTTTTATTTTATTATTATTATACTTTAAGTTTTAGGGTACATGTGCACAACGTGCATGTTTGTTACATATGTATACTTGTGCCATGTTGGTGTGCTGCACCCATTAACTCGTCATTTAGCATTAGGTATATCTCCTAATGCTATCCCTCCCCCCTCCTCCCACCCCACAACAGTCCCTGGTGTGTGATATTCCCCTTCCTGTGTCCATGTGTTCTCATTGTTCAATTCCCACCTATGAGCAAGAACATGCGGTGTTTGGTTTTTTGTCCTTGTGACAGTTTGCTGAGAATGATGGTTTCCAGTTTCATCCATGTCCCTACAAAGGACATGAACTCATCATTTTTTATGGCTTCTTTTCTTTAAGAATGTTGAATATTGGCCCCCACTCTCTTCTGGCTTGTTGAGTTTCTGTGGAGAGATCAGCTGTTAGTCTGATGGGCTTCCCTTTGTAGGTAACCCGACCTTTCTCTCTGGCTGCCCTTAAAATTTTTTTCCTTCATTTCAACTTTGGTGAATCTGACAATTATGTGTCTTGGAGTTGCTCTTCTCGAGGAGTATCTTTGTGGTGTTCTCTGTATTTCCTGAATTTGAATGTTGGCCTGCCTTGCTAGATTGGGGAAGTTCTCCTGGATAATATCCTGCAGAGTGTTTTCCAGCTTGGTTCCATTCTCCCCGTCACTTTCAGGTACACCAATCAGACGTAGATTTGGTCTTTTCACATAGTCCCATATTTCTTGGAGGCTTCGTTTGTTTCTTATTACTCTTTTTTCTCTAAACTTCTCTTCTTGCTTCATTTCATTCATTTCGTCTTCCATCGCTGATACCCTTTCTTCCAGTTGATCGCATCAGCTACTGAGGCTTGTGCATTTGTCACATAGTTCTCGTGCCATGGTTTTCAGCTCCATCAGGTCCTTTAAGGATTTCTCTGCATTGGTTATTCTAGTTAGCCATTCATCTAATTTTTTTTCTAGGTTTTTAACTTCTTTGCCTTGAACTAAAGGAGGAGGTTCGAACTTCCTCCTTTAGCTCAGAGTAGTTTGATCTTCTGAAGCCTTCTTCTCTCAACTTGTCAAAGTCATTCTCCGTCCAGCTTTGTTCCGTTGCTGGTAAGGAGCTGCATTCCTCAGTTGGAAATGCAGAAATCACCCGTCTTCTGCGTCGCTCAAGCTGGGAGCTGTAGACTGGAGCTGTTCCTATTCGGCCATCTTGGCTCCACCCCCGAGAGAAAAAGTATAATTTTTCTGTGATTCCTTTTCCTACTCTGTTGGAACATCTGCTAAACTTTAGCCCATCATACTTCTTATGCTTGTATAACAACATGAAAATCTGTAATAACCAGTTTTTGGCATCATACATTATTATAAGACTTTGTCATAATATTTCCGGGAAATAATGCTGTTGAATATACTAATAAGATACAAAATTAATTTAGATGATTTCCTAGCTATAACCTATTGAAAATCATTTGTTTTGGTTTCCAATCTGATTGAAATCCTAAAAATACTTAAAATAAGTTACAGAGTAAAATTTAATAGGAATCATTTAATATACATCAGCACACATCCTGTCTCTTCATTACATGAAATGGTACTCGAACATGGTGAATATAAAGTTAAGGTATAGTTTTAATTAAGACTGTGGATTCTAAACCTGACCTAAAATCTGACTCTGTCACTTGCTACTTGTGTTACTTCATTTTATTGCATCATGGTTTCCTCATCTCTAATGGAGGAACAAGAGATTTTATAGAAGTTAGATAAAGTAGTGTATGTGAGTGTTAAGCATAGTACCTAGAATATGATAAGATTTAACAAATGTTAGTTATTATTTTATATAACTAGTATTATCTGGTTATGAAAGGAACTTTGGCTTTTAGTTTCAAATTTATCTTTCTAGCCATTTTATTTAAGACATTTATACAAGAAGAAATATATAAAGAATGAGGTAAATGACAAATTAGCAATTTAATAGTTATCAACTAGTAGGGGGCACTTTTAGCAGGCAAATTACTCATTATTATGGTCAATTATTTTGGCAAATAATTAAAGAAAATGAAAAAAGAAGACCACCAGACTATGAATGACTTTGCCTTTAACTCATGCCGATAGAATTTGTTTTAAAATTGTTTCACTATTAGGAAGTACCCTGGTTTTGACTAAACTTTTTAAAAAGTTTGTTTGAAATAATTACAGATTCACATGAACTTGCAAAGATAGTACAGAGAGGTCCTGGATACCTGTCACTCAGTTTCTCCAAATGACTGTATCTTATGTAACTATAGTATATTTTCATAGCCCAGAAATTGATATTGGTACAATGTGTATATATAGTTCTGTGACATTTTATCACATTATGGATTCATGTAACCACCTCCACAATGATGATACAGAAATATTTCACCATAACAGACATAAATTAGAGAACTCAAGAGGAGGGGGAAGGAAAGAAAATTTTTTGTATTGATACATATTTTGCTTACCATGTTCTTCCTTCCTTCCTGATGTTCCAAGGTACCCTCTTTTATCATTTTCTTTTGGTTTAGATAACTTCTTTTAGCTAATAGGGTAGGTATGCTGGTGACAAAATCTTAGTTTTCTTTTATCTGAGAATGCTTTAATTTCCCCTTTATTCCTGAAGATTTTTTTTTTTTTTTTTGCTTGATATAGGGTTCTGAGTTGACAGTTCTTATCTTTCAGCACTTGAAAAATCCTGTGTGTCTCTTCCTTATGGCCTCCATGGTTTCTGATGAAAAATCTGCTGTCATGTGAATTGTTTCCCCTGATAGGTAAGGTGTTTCTCTCACTGCTTTAAAAATTTTTTATTTGTTAACAACTTTCAAAAATTTGATTATGATGTGGTTTATGGTCAATTTTCATATTTTATTTATGTATTTTTTAATTTCAATAGGTTTTTGACAAACAGGTGGTGTTTGATTACATGAATAACTTCTTTAGTGATGATTTCTGAGATTTTGTTGCACCCATCCCTCAAGCAGTGCACACTGTACCCGGTGTGAAGTCTTTTATCCCTCGCCACCCCCAACCCTTTCTCCTGAGTCCCCAAAGTCTAATGTATCACTCTTATGCCTTCGCATCCTCATAGCTTAGCTCCCACATATGAGTGAGAATACATGATGTTTGGTGGTTTTCCATTCCTGAGTTACTTCACTTAGAATATTCTGGTATGTATATAATGATGCTACCTTCATCCAGGTTGCTGTGAATGCCATTATTTCATTCCATTTTATGTCTGAGTAGTATTCCATGGTGTGTGTGTGTGTGTGTGTGTGTGTGTGTGTGTGTGTGTGTGTATATATATACCTCCACATTTTCTTTATCCTAGAGTGGATTTTCTTGGGTATATTCTATTTGGGATTTGCATGGCTTCTTGATTCTGTAGGTTTCTTGTCTCTTTGAGTACTTTTTCAGCCCCACCCTTTCTCTCTCCTTCTTATCTCTCATAATGCAAATGTTAGATCGATTGTTATAGTCCCTAAAGTCCCTAATTCTGTATTCATATTTTTTTCAGTTTATTTTATCTTTGTTTTTCAGGTTGGATAATTAGTGTTCTTCTATTTTACAGTTCACTGATTTTTCCTCTGTCTTTTCCATTCTGCTGTTGAACCTATCTCTTGGGTATTTTATTACAATTATTGTATTTTTTGCTTTTAAAAGATCCATTTGGTTCTTCTTTATATCTTCTATTTCTTTACTGAGACTTTATTTTTTTGCTGAGACTCTTGGTTTCAAATGTTTTCGTAATTGCTCATTGAAGCATTTTTATGATGGCTATTTTAAAATATTTGTCAGATAATTCTAACATCTCTGTCATCTTGCTGTCAACATCTATTGATACTTTTTTTTATTATACTTTAAGTTTTAGGGTGCATGTGCACAACATGCAGGTTTGTTACACATGTATACATGTGCCATGTTGGTGTGCTGCACCCATTAACTCGTCATTTAGCATTAGGTATATCTCCTAATGCTATCCCTCCCCCCTCCCCCCACCCCACAACAGGCCCCAGTGTGTGATGTTCCCCTTCCTGTGTACATGTGTTCTCATTGTTCAATTCCCACCTATGAGTGAGAACATGCGGTGTTTGGTTTTTTGTCCTTGCGATAGTTTGCTGAGAGTGATGGTTTCCAGCTTCATCCATGTCCCTACAAAGGACATGAACTCATCATTTTCTATGGCTGCATAGTATTCCATGGTGTATATGTGCCACGTTTTCTTAATCCAGTCTATCATTGTTGGACATTTGGGTTGGTTCCAAGTCTTTGCTATTGTGAATAGTGCCACAATAAACACATGTGTGCATGTGTCTTTATAGCAGCATGTTTTATAATCCTTTGGGTATATACCCAGTAATGGGATGGCTGGGTCAAATGGTATTTTTAGTTCTAGATCCCTGAAGAATCGCCACACTGACTTCCACAATGGTTGAACTAGTTTACAGTCCCACCAACAGTGTAAAAGTGTTCCTATTTCTCCACATCCTCTCCAGCACCTGTTGTTTCCTGACTTTTTAATGATGGCCATTCTAACTGGTGTGAGATGGTATCTCATTGTGGTTTTGATTTGCATTTCTCTGATGGCCAGTGATGATGAGCATTTTTTCATGTGTCTTTTGGCTGCATAAATGTCTTCTTTTGAGAAGTGTCTGTTCATATCCTTCGCCCAT
>NW_026655810.1:0-6528 GCF_009828535.3 Hylobates moloch
GATGGAGTCTCGCTCTGTCGCCCAGGCTGGAGTGCAGTGGTGCGATCTTGGCTCACTGCAAGCTCTGCCTCCCAGGTTCATGCCATTCTCCTGCCTCAGCCTCCCAAGTAGCTGGGACTACAGGTGCCCGCCACCACGCCCAGCTAATTTTTTTGTATTTTTAGTAGAGACGGCGTTTCACTGTGTTAGCCAGGATGATCTCGATCTCCTGACCTCGTGATCCACCCGCCTCGGCCTCCCAAAGTGCTGGGATTACAGGCATGAGCCACCGCGCTCGGCCTACCTTATTATATTTAATCTGTTCCTTAAATTAATAGCGATGGGACTGTAAGGCAATGTGATAAAAATAATACATTTCCAGCTTGCGTAATAAGAGCTCCTATTGCTTTCAAATTAGTTATGTTAATGAGAAACAAATATCTACTTTTATGGAATGACCATATGTGTTAATCTAAAGTAAACACTATACAAAATTAACATGCCATAAAAATCAATATTTCTCTGTGTAATATAATATTGTATATGTTCCTAATTATTAAAATATCTAGTTCTGGTTTTCTAGTGGTCACAGTGAACTAAAAATAATATTCTAGTGAAAGACATATGAAAAGCATTAGGTTTTGAGTGATGTTTATTGATCTTTCAAAAAGATGAATAAAATAAAGAATCAAAAGAGAATTAAATGATAAGACGAAAGAAGAAAGATAAGAAGTCCTCTTGGTTAATATGTAAAATCAAACATCAAAAATTGATTTTTATCCCCTGGCCATGGTGCTGCTGGTTTTATAGGTTGGGCTGGGTATGAAGATTGAGTGATTAATCTTTTAAGGAAAAGATGCCAAGTACACTCCTCTTCTACTTGATGTATGGAGATCAGTAATGACACTATTCAGTAAGCTACATATCTGCTTCCCTCAAACAAAGGTGCCACGGGAACAGACATCAGCTGAAATAAGTCCAAGCTATGAAAGTATATGGATAGAATAACATTATTCCTTCCCAAAGTGCACACTTAATATCCAAAAATCAAACAAACAAACAAGCCTCCATCCATCTGGATCTTAATATAGACACTAAGGGAAGGTATGTTAATTCACATCATATAGAAAAGTAAACAAATCAGGCATGCTGCAAAATCCCAGTACCTGCCTTGTCATTTTCACATTATAATATAGAAAACACATTCGGTTTAGAAGGTATTATATAATTATGTGACAACTGCATTCATAAATTGAAGAGAGAAAGGTCTGAGAACTTCTGCTTAACTTAGCACAGCATCTTATTACCATTCTTCTAAAATAATTACAAAATTAAAATAAAACTGAATTTGAGACAGATTCTTGAGTTTTCTGAAGTCTTTAGAGCAGATAATTTTTACAACAATGATGTTTTCTAGAATAGAAACTTACATTAAAACCACTTAACATAGATTTTTCAGATATTTTAATATCTGCATTTATATTAAATTTGCATTTTCCAACTGCCCCATGTTTCTAGCTCTGCTCTCATGCTTCTCAAACACACAAAGTAAGTCCCAGTTTGCTAAAATTTCTTGCCCCCCAATTAGAGGTTATATAGAATGGACCCATCACCATTGCTTTATGATTAAAAAGGAGTAACATTTCTGTTTGAATAAATCATAGATCTGACATACACAGAAAGAACTGAAAAAAAACAGATTTTATATAATTAGTGGTA
The DNA here is from genome assembly GCF_009828535.3 of Hylobates moloch. Taxonomy (NCBI): domain Eukaryota; kingdom Metazoa; phylum Chordata; class Mammalia; order Primates; family Hylobatidae; genus Hylobates; species Hylobates moloch. The sequence goes on from NW_026655810.1 coordinate 1,699, forward strand.
ATAACCAGAAAAATTAAGTTTTAAAGAATTAATCAATATTTCTATTTTGGATGAACTATTGTCATTTTGTTATAATACACAAATGAGTGTTTCTCTTCTATATAGCCACTATCTCAAAAACCTATGTTAAGTGATTTTAATGTAAATTTCTATTCCAGAAAACATCATTGTTGTAAAAATTATCAGCTTTCATCGCTATTTACTCCCCATTCTACCCACTGTAACTCTCTTGGTTATGCTCAACTGTACTTGAGCATAGTACAATTAAAGAAATCAAGATATATGTTATTTCCCATTAACCCATTCAAATTACATAAACCACTACATCATAATCCTGCCCTAGGGTTTTATCTCATTCAAAAGATCCACTGAGAAGAAGAGATGAAATAATGTGTAGACACAGCAACAGTACTTTTTTCGCGTTGCCTATAACCACATCAATGGCAGATACAACAGCTGTATAATAACCAAATATGCTAGAACCAACAATCTCAGTACTTTTTTTTTTAACTTTCAACCATGCACCAAACCTTTGTCCATTCACAATGCCCTCCCCAATTTCCCTCCAGACTTTATCCCCAGGAGGGGCTCACGAGAGCAGAGCTGCTCCCTATTTCCCCTGCATGTGGGCTTTTTCGTTACATCATCAAAGTGAGTTTGAAGCCTTTTAGCCTCATGGTTAAGATGGTTGCTTCACAGCCCCATTTCAGCCCTTTCATTCCCTTTCCTTTCTGAATTCGAAAGATGCTTTTGTCCATGCAATTGCTTATATCACAACACTGCAACCTCCTGTACATTATCTCATCTTCTTTTTCTCACAGGCTCTCTAGAACTAACAGACAATACATTCTAATTCTAGCAACAAAACACAATACCCTTCTTCTTCCTTTATACCTAAAAGCTATAACTTCAAAAATTATGTGACTCCACATAGTGTGAGCATGACAAGGCTTTATATTATTAGTGACTTACTAGACAAGATACAACTTCACATTGATAATGGTATTTATTCAATTGTCCCATACAATTGAACTATCAACAGTCCACTACAAACCTAGATGCTTGATAACATGTAAAGTTTTTCATAAATGCCAACATTAATCTATTTAGTAGTTCCTTTCATTACCATCCTACTTTACCTCTATATTTCCTCTTAAAATATTAGTGCTTCCTCATCACATTTTCTTCAATAACACTAGTGTTTTCTTTATATACTTCCAAGCAATTCATCAAATCAGCTGGAGTACAACCCTGAAAAGAATCTTCCCTAAGTACAGCTAACATCAAAATGGTAACAATAAAAGTTAACATCAAAGATACAATAATATTTCCATGCAAAAAATTAAATAACACTGTTTATATAAGAATACTTAAAATCCTACCACAAAATGAAATCTAAATACAAGGCTTTGCTATTGAATCCATGCCAATTCATAGTAATTAACAAAATAAGCCACATTCTTTTGAATCCACTCTCACTTTTCTAGTTCCTTGTAAGTGTGCTCCACCCATTTACTTATAATATCTACAATATCTCCACAATATTGATAACTGATCATTCTCAACTTTTCCACAAATGGCACATGTGTAAATGTAGCACTATCACTTTAAGCTATAAAAACAAGTAAAAAATAGAGGAATACTGCTTACCGGAGCCTCTTTTGGTCACAACCTTCAAACTCTGAGTAAAAGTAGCGTATAAGAGAATCAAGTGTGGAATCGGAGCTTTCATCTTCCAGCTCTTAAAGGCTGTTTCCTAAAGCAAAGATTAAAAAGAAGAAAAACATACATGTTTTAAAAATAGCAATATTATAAGAGTTTCATAACTTTGATCAAACGTGATGGGTGCAATGAATTACACAAAAGTAAAGAATATAACCAGGATTTCTATCATATTTTCCCAAATGTTGTGGTTCCTAAGTTAAATCGAAACCGGTAATACCAAAATTATGCCTCCATAGCCCTCACCCCCCAAAATGCTTTAAAATCTTATGTTCACTTGAGGTTTTGGATTTTTTATTTAAACGCCCTAGTTGTATTTAAAGAAGTGGAAACAATCCCTTCAAAAGAATTATTTCACTAACAATTTATCTTAATAAAAATCATCCAAACTGACATTCTTAACATTCCATGCTGCAATAGAATGTGGTTTTATTCAGTGTCATTCTTTCCAATAGAGATTAAATCATAAACTGTATGCCTCAAAATATTTAATCGTGATTTTATAATTTTCTTTCAAAAACCTCTAAAAGATACTTTAAGATAATTTTAAGACTTTTGTTTTTATTAAAAGAATGTATACTCTGGCCAGGCACAGTGGCTCATGACTTTGGGAGGCTGAAGCGGGCAGATCCCTTGAGCCCAGGAGTTTGGGACCAGCCTGGGCAACATGGCAAAACCCCCATCACTACAAAAAAAAAAAAAAAAATAGCTGGGCGTGGTGGAGTGCACCTGTAGGCCCAGCTACTTGGGAGGCTGATGTAGGAGGATGGCTTGAGCCTGGGAGGTCAAGGCTGCAGTGAGCTGAGATTGTGTCACTGTACTCCAGCCTAAGCAACAAAGGAAGAAGAAGAAGAAAGAAGAAAGAAGAAGAAACAACACTCAATGAAGCTACCAAAAAATCATTTCTTTCTATTATAAGGCTTGCAGAGGGATATAAGAAGGGACACTAACCTAGTGTGTTTGGATTTCCAAAGGAGAAATATTTCATTTGAAATTAAATAAACGAACATTGTCTTCCTCAGAAAATCATCCTTCAGCTTTATTGAGGTATAATTCACAAAGTTGGATATGTTTAAAATGTAAAATGTGTTTTGATATGCATATATATTGTGAAATGATTACCACTATAAAGTTAGCTAACACATACTTCAAATGATATAGTTGCTATATTTTTGTGTGTGGTAAGACGTAAGATCTACTCTCAACGAATTTTAAGTATACAATGTAGTATCATTAATTATAGTCAACATGCTGTACATTAGATACCCAGAATGTACTCATTGTATATCTGCAAGTTTGTACCCTCTGACCAACATCTCCGCATTTTTCCCCATCCTGTCCCAGCCCTTGGCAACCACCATTCTACTCTCTGCTTCTTTTCTTTTTCTATAAGACTGAGATAGTAGAGCTGAAAGACTGACTTTCAAAAAGTGGCAAATCAGAACACAGTTCAAATATATTGTAAACTTATGACAGCACAAGTTTCTTTGCAAGACACTTGAGGACTGAGCATATCCAGCTTTCAATCACTGTAACTTTATTAAAGATGAGAAAGCCAAAACTATCACGAGCCTCATTCAGATACTTCTGAATGGTTTTAATTGATTAATTTACTCACATTAATAAGTCTGTTAAAACACATTTTAATTCACAAAACAAAAGCAAAATCCATTCACCTGCGGCAAGGTGTCACCATCACCATTTTATTCAGAAAAATCAGTGAATTTGTAATAGCATGGAAAACAATCTATTTTAATGGCAGTACCTTTAAGGGATGATAATCTGTTTAAGTTTTCTATCCAAAGACCTTAAGTTTACATAAAGACATAAATGAAACCTAATCCAAAGAGCTGATTCATCAGACACATCTGATGAACTGCCTCATTAAAGTACAAAACTGAGTCATGCATTCCTAAAACCCAAATCCCATTTCCCAGCCACCACACTAACTGGAGCTGCAGGAAATCTTCAAGTTGACATCTTCAGCCTTCAGGTTAGCTGTGAGAATCAGTTCTTCTCTGTGTGAGTTTAATCAGCACTGCCCAAGAAACTCCAGGACCCAACTATACACCGCAAGACGTTTCATCTCAACTATCTTCTTACTTTACTTCTGTTCAAAATACTATTTCCTTACTCATTTCATTTCTATAAAGCATATAGGCTAGTTTGCAATTCTATTTCTTAAAATTAATTGGTATGGAAAGCATCAATTTGGTTATATCAAGATCCTTAACTGAATCTCTTGAAACTTTGTGTATTAGGGAACACAAAAAGAAATCCAGAGAATTTCAGACTTAACATCTTGGTCAATCTATGATAATCTTTACAAACTTCTTTGAGGAAGTTTATTGTGTCTTAAATTGAAAAACAGATTAAATATATCTAACCATAGACATCCAAGCTTTGCTATCCTTGTTGCATAATCAAAATTTGTACCCAGAAATAGCAATACAAACTGTACATAATCATTTAGTGAGGTTCTCACATATTTTCTTATTGCTTATACTATTGGTGAACTAATTTCAAGAGGCCTCAATTTCTGGATAAATGGACCTGAAACCAATTGCCTATTTCCTGTCAATACCATTCACCATTTGGCTTCACATAAACCACTACTAAACCTTATGCAGAATGAGCATATCACAATGATTAAGAGCAGAAAGTCTATATATCCCAGCTTTGCCACCTGTCAACCGTGATTTGGAACAAATAACCTCTCTGTGACTAGTTTCCTCATTTGCAAAGTAAGTATTATAATAGTACATATAGCATAGTGCTTAGAACAGCACTGGCACATCGAAAGAACAACAAATCAAAGCTTCCGGGATTTTAGTTTGTTTGTTTTTGAGACGGAGTCTCTCTCCGTCATTCAGGCTGGAGTGCAATGGCGCGATCTTGGCTCACTGCAACCGCTGCCTCCCGAGTTCAAATGATTCTCCTCTTTCAGCCTCCCAAGTAGCTGGGATTACAGGGGCCCGCCACCACACTCGGCTAATTTTTGTATTTTTAGTAGAGACGGGGTTTCACTATGTTGGCCAGGCTGGTCTTGAACTCCTGACCTCAGGTGATCTGCCTGCCTTGGCCTCCCAAAGTGCTGGGATTACAGGC
>NW_026655811.1:0-6525 GCF_009828535.3 Hylobates moloch
TCTATGTACCACACAAAAAGAAAGTGCTACCAATTAAATTAGAACACAGTGTTTTCTTATCCCTTAGATTTTTAAATTTCAGTTGCTGGAAAATCTCTTTTACACTAATTTAAGCACAGACTTTTGTTATTGAATCACTCTTGTGTGTACACATAAAAGGGAAACTATGGGCTAAATAGTTTCAAGTACTGCTAGAACTTCTTCAGATTCAAATTTCAACTCTTCTAAATCACTTCTGTACTCAGAATCATTGATATCTCTTAATATCGTCCTCTGTGCCATCAAGCGTGCTGGTGACACAGTATTTTTTAAAAGAGTACACCTCTAATATCTCCAGGATTTTTTCTTAGCCAATGATATGATTTTGTCGAGTTTTGCAGTGCATCCTCAGGCAATGACAGGTATGGCCGACAGTGATTCTAAGATACATCCCAATTTCAAATATGTTAAAATGTAAAGAAAAAAAAATGTGCCTCTTGGAATCCATGAAATGTGATTGAAAGCTCTTCCACAGTAGCCCTGAACTGTTTTCTTCCATACTTCTTTTATACGTGAAAAAGAAAACCTATCATTTTAAGACTCTGCTTTTCTGGTCTTTGTTACTACTCATAACCTAACCCAAACCAAACGGTCACAGGATTCCTAAAAATATGATAGCCATTAGTACTTTCCTTTCTTACTGTACCTCATCCCACCCCTATAGCTCCCTTGACTAGTGAATCAAGGTGTAAATTTCTTTCCTTTTACCTTTCAGGTGTCCTCACACTTTGCTACTATGATTACTCTCATTTCACCTTTCCTTTCAGCTTTCCTGAGGCAAATTCTCCATCAATATTTCTCTGAACCTGAACTCAGGACTGCAATAACAACAGCAACAACAGCAACATCAAAGTATTTGTAAAACAAAAATTGTTATTTTAAAATCTGAAGCATAGTATCACTTTCAAGATTACCGACAATGCTTTTCTCTACTAAATACTTGATTAGCTATGTCTCTCAGGCTTGTGAAAAGAAACTGTAATTGCTGGTAAATGAAAAGAAAAATTAAAGGAGAATTTAAAAATCAGAAATGTAGAGCAAATTTCCAGGGTAGAAAAGATTCAGGAGAAATTAATGGGTGCTTTGTACTGCTTGTCACACACATTTCTAAGAAAAAAAATACTTTTCCTTTTTCTGGAAAATGAAGTACAAGTTGTCAGTGACAACCATCTATTAAGAAATTTCCTTTTGTGATAGAGTGAGGGTTTTTTCCCCAGAGGTAAATTATTCAACACAGTTAATTTGAATCCGTGTTTGAGTCTGAGATGAAGTTATCAATTTTACCATTTTCCCTCAGTCCCGACACTATCATTGCCTGAGACTTTGGTACCCATAGCAACAGCCACTTTTTCGGACATCATTCCCCCAAGCAATAGAGCACAACGAATGACTGACAGGCATCCAGTTGTATGTTTCAGGGTGGTATTTTTCAGGGCTGGAAGACTGAGGCACAACTCACTCTCAAGTATTGAAAGTCAGGCTCTCAAGAATTGGGAAGGCTGTGTGTATGTGGGAATGTGGCCCACCTGTAAGAAGTTTGCTCACTCCTTTTGAGAGGAATGTGGCAAGGGAGGGTGGGAAAATGAGGAGACTTGCAGCGATGGATAAGGTCAAGACATTGAAAAGTGCCAATGGGGCCAGCTTGGTCTAAATGTTTCTCATGTTTTTCCCACAGTTGCCCCACATATTCAAAAGGCTGTTTGTGGACCCTAAAACTGAACCAAAAGGAGGGGATTTAGGACATTCATGTTTTTGTTGCAGTGGAACAAGAATAGAAAAAATTGAGCTGCCGCTTCACCTAGACTTCCTAGCCAGGAATTCTGAAAGAAAAGCTGTGAAATGTGACACTACAAGTAGTGGCATGTGATAGGCACTGGAGTGTAATCACAATCCTCTTTGAGTCTTGCAGGCGAGGAAATCCTGCTTTTCCGGGTAAAATAAAAGGATGTAGTTCTAAGTAGACTTCTCTGCATTATCCTGAGGTGTCTCTGAATCACAGGAAAGGGAAAAATGGAATAAAGAGGGGGCCTCGTGGCCAAGATGGAACTAGTCTGACGTCAGCTGTAGATCTCAGTAAAGAGACCACAACAGGGAATGTATAGATTACAGTACACCGTGCATGGTAAACGTACAGGGCTTCTCTGTCCAGGCTTTGAGATGAGCCAGATTTGCAGATAGAGCATGTGTGTTTTGTAGCCACCCCATTTACCTGCTGTGCTTGAAGAGAAGCCACTGACAGTGAAGACGTGGTGGATGGATGGTGCACTCTGGGGATTTCCAGCCCTAAGGCCTTCTTAGGTATTCAGTGCCAACTCAGGCAACAGTGTGACTGTCTGTTTCAGGGAGAGTACCTGAACAGAGGGGTTCAAGTGCACAGGTGTTGGCTGCCTTCCTGTGAGGTGCCCTACTACCTCATATAGTCTGTTGCTTATTCTGAAGGCTTCTTTCATATGAGAAGGATTTTGGCTGAGGTTTAGAAGCTGTCCCCACCCTAGGCTAGAAGGCATACCTGTAATTAGGAGAGAGACTACAGTGATCAGGGCTGTCTTTAAGAGTGTTGGGGGATTTCCTTCCCTTCCAGGGCTGGTTATTTGGCTAGATTCCCAGTCTACCCACACAATCTTCTTTAACCCGTTGATATACTTGCAGGGTAACAGAAAGAAAAAGGAACATGGCATCAGAAGATCAAGGTTCATGTCCAGATTCCACAACTTCTTGCCTGTATGGCCTCCCTTTTTGTCACTAATAAAGTCATGATACTTGTCCTTCCTTCTTCCTGAGATTCTTGTAAAAACAAAGTACAACAATGTAAATAAAAGGACTTGGACTTGCAAAGTGCCATTTTAGTTTGTCAGCCCCTTAGCTATGGGGAAGCCAGCTTAAGGCTCCCATTACAATTGTCACCCAGAGTGAGCTTGCCAAAGAGAGATACCCTGCTGTGCAGTCACCCAGAGCCCCCACTTGCTACTCAGAATCAACAAACATTAACATTGGCATATTTTAATAAACTACAAGTTTTCATGTAAAGTTGAAGACCCTTTATTTTAATTCTTGCCCAATCCCATTTCCTTCGCTTCTTCTCCAGAGGCAACCGCTATGATGAATTCCAGACCATGTTTTACACTTTACCGTGCCTATGCACCCACAGCCACCAGGGCCCAAGAGTGACCACCCCACCCCATCCCACCCCACATACCCTGGTAGTTTACAAAGGGAAGACTAATGTGTTTTCCAGGGGCCCATAAAATATCATTGCCCTCCACCCCTGCAAATCCTGAGCTGCATGCAGATGGGGCAGGGGTGGGTGGAGAGACTGCTGGATACCTACTTTAAACCTGCATGGGGATTTGCCCTGATTCCTAAAAGGTGAGAGTTGCAGATGCATCAAATGGACACCTTTATTGCTTTGAGAACCAGATAACTTTATTGCTAACAATGGTAAAACTGAAAGATAAAACTGAAGAGAACGTTCTGAAAGGGCAACATGCACGCCCCGCCTAGTGGCCCGAGCCAGGGAAGGGACTCTGTGGCTGTGGGGCCCATCTGGGCTCAGGTCTCTTTGACGCGGTCGCCCAGGGTGAGCTTGTCGAACAGGTACTCAGCCAGGCCGGCTTCCGGGGAACAAATCTTGCGCAGGTTGCTTACGTAGCCACCCAGCTCTTTGATGGCCTTGACTTGCTTGTGCAGGTAGTGGCTCTCCAGGAAGTGGCACAGCTGGGAGTCGCCCTTCTCCACGGCCAGCTGGTACAGCTCCAGCAGGCTCTGGTTGACGTTCTTCTCCAGGTCTAAGGCGGACTCCATGGCCACGAGCCCGCTCTCCCAGCCTTGGCGCTCTGGCTTCTCGATATCGTGAAGGCGGATGTGGCCACCGCGCAGCTTCTGCAGCCTCATCAGCTTCTGGGCGTGCTCCATCTTGTAGTCCGACAGGCGCAGGAAGTAGCGGAAGAAATTCTCCAGGGCCACGTCGTCCTGGTTGAAGTAGAAGGCCATGGACAGGTACAGGTAGGAGGTGTAGAGCTCCAGCCTGATGTGGCTGTTGATGGCGGCCTCGCAGTTGGTGTCGTACTTCTGGCGCACCTGCGACAGTTGGGCGGTGGCCATGGCGGGCAGCGCGAGTGCGGGCGAGCACACGGGCGAAGTCGGTGCGGTAGCGAGGGCAGCGGCTGAGGTGACAAGAATGGCGGACGGTGAAAGGGTGTGCGACGAAACCGGAAGTGGGCAGTGGCTACCGTTAGGGAGGAGCGCGCTCTGTCGGTGGGGGAAGGGGCGGGGGGGGGGGCGGGACAGAGTTGCGGGGCAAGGGGGTGGGGGCACAAGCGCTGACTTCCGTCAGAAATCCCGGCCGCTTGGCGCTGAAATGTTTCAAGACCATGTTTTAAAAATAACTGCTCTAGGCCGGGCACGGTAGCTCACACCTGTAATCCCAGCACTTTGGGAGGCCGGGGCGGGCGGATCACGAGGTCAGGAGATGGAGACCAACCTGGCCAACATGGTGAAACCCCGTCTCTACTAAAAATACAAAAAAAATTTAGCCGGGCATGCTGGCGTGCACCTGTAGTCCCAGGTACTTGGGAGGCTGAGGCAGGAGAATTGCTTGAACCCCAGAGGCAAAGGTTGCAGTGAGCTGGGATTGTGCCATTACATGCCAGCCTGGGCAACAGAGTGAGACTTGTCTCAAACAACAACAACAACAACAAACTGCACTATTGAGATACAATTCCTCTGCCATAAAATTCACCCTCTGAAACATTTCCATGGTTTTTAGTATATTCATGAAGTTGTGTAACTATCACCCCATCACCAAAAATCTAATTTCAGAACGTTTTCCTTATTCCAAAATGAAATCCCCTACCCATGAGTAGTTACTGCCCATCTCGCCTCCCTCACAGGCCCGACAACCACAAATGAAATCTCTGTTTGTAGAGATTTGCTTACTCTGGACATTTCAAATAAATCATACTAAATGCGGCCTTTATATGACCTCTTTCATTTAGTATAATGTCTTTAACTTTTATCTTTGTTGTGGCTGAATTATATTCCATTGTATGGATATACCACATTTTATTTACTCATTCATCAGTTGATGGGCATTTGGGTTGTTTGTGACTATTATGACTATTATGACTAATGCAGCTATGAGAATTTTTATAATAGACATATGTTTTCAATTCCCTTGGGTATATACCTGGGACTAGAATTGCTGGGTCATATGTTAAGACTCTGTTTAACATTTTGAGGAACTGCTAGATTGTTTTCCACAGTCCCCTCATGATTTTGCATGCCCACTAACAATGTATGAAGGTTCCAACACTGTCACTGTCTTTGTTGTTGTTTTAGTGGATGTAAAGTGGTATCTCACTGTGGTTTTGATTTGCATTTCCGTAATGGCTATTGATGTTGAGCATCTTTTCATAGTCATTTGTATCTTCTTTGGAGAAAACTCTATTCAAGTCCTTTGCCCATTTTAAAATTGCCCATTTTTAAATTGTACTTTTATTGTTGAGTTTTAAGAGCTCTGTATATATTATGTGTGCAAGTCCTTTTTCAGATGTATGATTTGCAAATATTTTCTCTCATTGTTTTTTTTTTCACTTTCTTAATGGTGTCCTTTGAAGCACAAAGTTCTTAATCATGTTCAATTTTTCTGTTTTTCTCTTGTCACTTGTGCTCTTAGTGTCCTATCTAAGAAACCATTGCCTAATTCAAGGTCATAAACATTTATGCCCAGGTTGTCTTTGAGTAATTTTATAGTTTTAGCTTTTGCATTTAAGTTTCTAACTCATTTTGAGTTAATTTTTGTATATGATATGAGGTCATTGTCAAATTTCATTCCTTTCTGTGTGGATATCCAGTTGTCCTAGCACCATTTGTTGAGAAGACCATTCTTTCTCCTCTAGATGGTCTTGGCACACTTGTCAAAAATCAGTTGACCATAGATGTATGGGTTTATTTCTGGACTCCCAATTCTGTTCTGTCAATCTATGCGTCTAAACTGATGCTGGCACAACACTGGCTTGATTACTATAGCTTTGTAGTAAGTTTTGAAATTGGGAAATATAGTCATCCAACTCTGCTCTTCTGCAGAGATTGCTTTGGCTATTCTGGGTCCCTTGAATTTCCTATGAATTTTAGGATATGCTTGTCAATTTCTTTTTTTTTTTTTTTTTTTAAAGAAAAAAAAGCCTACTAGGATTTTGTTAGGGATTGCATTAAACCTGTAAGTCATTTGTGGGAATATCGGTATCTTAATATTAACTCTTCTAGTCCATAAACGTGGGATGTCTTTTAATTTATTTAGATCCAGGACATTTAAAAATAAAGATTTTGATTTAGGCGGGGGCCCCAAATCAGAATTTCTAAACATCTCAGGTGATGCCAGACCACATTCTGAGTAGCAATGCTCTAAGAGGGAGGAGGCCTCTATCCCTTATCAAGGTTTAGAGATAAAGAGGACACATACATTGGACTCCACAAGCAAAAATGCCT
>NW_026655812.1:0-6524 GCF_009828535.3 Hylobates moloch
CACCTTATCTCTACTAAAAATTTTTAAAAAACGAAAATGTAATTTTATTTAAAATAATTGCATACTTAAATTGAAACATTTATTCTTGAGTATGCACTGCAAAAAAATTATTGCTCCCCCACTGAAGGCCCCCATCATCTATTTTGTGCCAGAAATGATACGTATTTTAATCTATCATGAATCATTTCAACATATAATAAAATGAAAGCATGTGTGTGTGTGTGTATGCATTGTGTATTGAATAGCACATAACAACAGTAGTTCTAAATACACTCATCTGAACCTTGTCCTTTTTGTTTAAAATATATACTTGAAAATCGCCCATATGAATATGCATATAAAGTTGGATATATGGACATTAATTAGGCTTGTGCAAAAATAACTGCGGTTTTGGCCATTTTTTTTAAAGTAATGCCAAAAATTGCATTTACTTTTGCACCAACCTAATAGTATGTATGTATATATACGTACATACATGTACAATACACCTGGGTGAGTATATATGCATATATATACTGAGTATATACATATATGTACATATATATACCCAATGTGTCTATGTGTATATATATTCAATATACATATACATACTTTTTTATTTTTAATTAAAGATAGGTTCTTCCTATGTTGCCCAAGGTGGTCTTGAACTCCTGGCCTCAAGTGATCCTCCCAGCTCAGCCTCCCAAAATGCTGGGATTACAGGTATGAGCCACTGTGCCTAGCTTACATACTCAATATATGTATATGTATATGTATATGTATATGTATATGTATATGTACTCACCCATGTGTATTGCGAGTGTGAGAGAGATAAATTGGACTCTGGATTTAGATAGCTTGGATTAGGATTTCAGCTACTCTACTTACTAGCTGTTCAATCTTGGGAGATTTATTTTGCTTGACTGGCTCCTTTTTTTTCAATTGTTAAAGAAATAATTGAGTATCTGACTCTGAGGTTTATTATTAGATCAGTAAATAGGTGCAAAGTGGATATAATGATATCTGGCACATATATACATATATATTCAATTAATGTCCCTAATCATCATCAACTTTATTTCTTTAAACATCTGTATAATATTGCATTGTATGCATGTGTGATGTTTTCTATAACCACTCATCTATAAATGGCATCTAATGTTTTGCCAATCTTTTTGTTATTTCATATAATGCAACAGTTATATGCTTTTATATGCCTCCGTTTTTATTTTTGCATTGCTTAATGTCTTTTCTTTCTTTGAAGCAATTTCATGGACTGTCTTTGTCTTCATGTGAGAATACATTGGAAAAATATCTCGACACAAGAAAATTTTTAAAAGTAGATGTGAAACTGAAAGTTTGAAATATTTTACTAAGTTAGCTGCCAAGTAGGTTTAACCAAATTAAACTTCCACTACCAATTTTCCCCATTCTCTAAATGACCACCTATGTAATATAATGTGAATTAAATCTCGATACGCTGTCTCACTGCAGCTTTACTGTGCATTTTCCTAATTTTGAGAGGAGCTGATTATCCTTTTATATCTATAAAAGCAACTTGTGTTTCCTTTTGGGTGAGCTCTGAATGTTCTTTACCCAACTTTATCAGATAAGTGTGAATCATTTTCTTACTGATTTTAGAAGCTCCTTTGTTGTTGTTGCTGCTGCTTTTTCAATCAAGGAAACTAGTCCTTGGTCAATGGTATGTTCCAAAGATTTTTCCTGGTTTTTTATTTTTTTAATTAATTTTTTTTTTTTTTTTCTGAGACGGAGTCTCACTCTGTCACCCAGGCTGCAGTGCAGTGGCACCATCTCGGCTCACTGCAAGCTCTGTCTCCCAGGTTCACGCCATTCTCCTGCCTCAGCCTCCAGAGTAGCTGGGACTACAGGCGCCCGCCACCACGCCTGGCTAATTCTTTGTATTTTTAGTAGAGATGGGGTTTCACCGTGTTAGACAGGATGGTCTCGATCTCCTGACCTTGTGATCCGCCCGTCTCGGCCTCCCAAAGTGCTGGGATTACAGGCGTGAGCCACTGTGCCCAGTCTTAATTATTTTTTTTCAATTTAGTTTAGAAATTTTTTACCTGCAGACATTTAAAAGTGTATATTTTTCTTGCATAGCTTCTGATTATTATGTCAGTTTTATGAACAGACTTATCTAATCATGTAGTTTAAGTTATGGTTTTCTTAAGGCTTTATGTTTTTACATTTAAATGATCAGATTATACATTGAAATAATTTGAAGACAATTCATAGATGTTAACACAATGCCTTCCTTAGCGGGGATATCAAATTAATAGGAGACCTTAAAGCACTAACTAAGCTACATATAATTATTAATTCTGATAACCATTTAGGCATAAATCCATCTATTTAAAATGTATTCAAATGGTGCATTTTTCAAATATTTATTAAACAACTATACTCTTTGTGATGAGATGTATCATGACAAGGTGGGAACAAATGTTCCTCATGTTCTTTTTATTAAAATAAGGGTATGAAATATTCAAAAGGGTTTATTCATAAGTTTTCAATCCTATGTTTTTGTTCTTTCATTACAATGTCCTTATGCATCCCCTGTCTCATGCACACAAAAACAGATTATTTAACAATATGATTATATACTAAAATAAATATATTTTTATTATTCAGTGAATATCTCTCATGTCTCTATATGTGATAGATAATTTTTTTTTTGGTGCTTGAGATATATTAGTGAAGACAAAAGAATATACCCTTGCCCACAAGGAGTTTATACTCTACTAGTGCAGGAAGATGTAAATAAAGAATAAAATTAAGAAGAGACTTAGTAGGTAAATATAGCAAGCTCTGTACTTGCCGAGGCTGAATGCTATGAGAAAAAGAAAGATAGATCTATTTTCCTAGTGCAAGGAGTATCAGGAGCCTGTGAGGTGGGGACAATGTGTAGGTTTAAAGAGGAAGGCCAGGGTAGGCTCTCTGAGAAGCTGATACTCCAGCAGGTTTGAAGAAAGTTAGAAACTGATCATGTCACCCTCTGGAAAACCAGGGATCCAGGAAGACGGAACTAGGTCTGCAACCCTAAGGCAGGGACTTGGATCAGGAAACAGACTTAGGACCCACAGCAGAGTGAAGAAAATAGACGAAGAGATGGAAGACATAGTGTTGACCATACCATATGGCTCTTTGTAGACCTAAGTAAGGACTGTTGACTTTTTCATTGTGTAAAATGGGAATCCATGGAAAATGCTGAAAATGGCATCAACACGGTCTGGTTCATATTTTAAAAGAATCCTTGTTGTATGTGTCACCTCTGTTGAGATTAGACTCTATGGGACCAAGGGCAGAAACAAAATTCATTTATGAAATGATTGTTAAGAATGTATGGGAGATTGGCCGAGTGTGGTGGCTCACGCCTGTAAGCCCAGCATTTTGGGAGGCCGAGGCAGGCAGATCATTTTAGGTCAGGAGTTCAAGACCAGCCTGGCCAACAGGGTGAAACCCCATCTGTACTAAAAATACAAAAAAATTAGTTGGGTGTGGTGGCACATACCTGTAATCCAAGCTACTTGGGAGGCTGAGGCAGGAGAATCACTTGAACTTGGGAGTTAGAGATTGTAGAAAGCCGAGATCACACCACTGCACTCCAGCCTGAGGCAAAAGAGGGAGACCCAGTCTCAGAATAGATAAATAAATAAATAAGAATGTACATGAGAAAAGATGGTAGCTCAGAGGAGGTTAACACAATGAGGGTTGTGCAGCAGAGGAAATAGGATCTCCTGATGGCCAGGCCTTTTGTGCAAAAGAAAGAGAAGAGTCAAGGATGACAGTTTTTCATTCAAACTATAATTGTTACCAAAACACTAGGAGTTTGGTCTAGGTCCTACTGGTCACCACACAGAAAGGCAATCACTGAGACAACCAGTACTGCCAGAGAAGAAGGCTTTCACTTGGTGCTGTAATTGAGGAGATGAAAGATCAGACTCAAATCCATCTCCCTGATTGACTAACATTAGGGCTTTACATAGCAGAAATGTAACTACCTGTAGGAAAACACAAATTAAGGAGTGGTAAGAAAAAGGAGTTGGTCAATAGGAAGCAGATGGTTAGTTAGGCCATCATGATGACTGAAGGGTCTGGCATCTCATTGTCCAAATGTGGTGATCTGGTGAGTTTCAGCTCCTTGATGCTATCTGGGAAGCCTGCTGGTTTGTTTTCTGAGAAAGGAACTCAGATAAGACAAACATAACTTTCTCAAGTTTGAAGACTGGGAGCATCAATTTTTATGTTTATTCAAAAGAAACTATTATTATCAGTTTTACGTGACAATTGGGTCAGTGTCATAATGTTGAAATTGCCATTCATCCAGGGGAAGCACAGTGGTTTTTGTTTTTGTTTGTTTGTTTGGTGTATGTGTGTGCATGTGCGTGTGTGTGTGTGTGTGTGTGAAAATAACCAAAATTTGGTGTTAGGCAGGTTATTGAGCTGTCTCTCTGACTTCCAAGAAGAGGTGACAAATAGTTGGATATATAAATACAATGTTTGGGAGAGAGGTCAGGCTTACAGTGACAAATTTGTTAACACAATTTACATTTTCTGATTACGATTAAAGTTGCAAATTTAAATAAAATGAAATTCTAGGTATTTCAAGGCTTGAGACTGGACAAAGCAACTAAGTGAATGGTGGAGAAGAGAACTCATTGCTCTGGGAAATTCCACCTGCAAGGAGCCAGGGAAAAGGAAACAGACAGTATAGGAAAAACAAAAACAAAAAACAAAAGAGACAGGTAAAGTAGAAGTGTGTGGTACCCCAGATGCAAATATAAGACATCTGAAGAAGCGGCATACCCAATCCTTTCAAAAACTCCTGACAGATTGAGTAAGATAACCACAGAGGAGAATCTACTATTGGATTTGTCAAAAGGAAGGAGCACTGCAACATTTAAAAGGTCATCTTTCATCGATTAGTACAGTCAAACCCTAAATGAATGGCTCAACTCATACTCTATAGAAACCTAGTCATGCCACCCTGTTTCCTTGTCCTGAATGTAATTTAATTATCACTTTACATCTGTATCCATTCCTAGTCTGTAATAGTTGGGAAGTCAAGGTGGCATGCCGTTTATCTCATCTAACTTATCTTCTCTGTTTTTAGAGATGGGGTCTCGCTCTATTGCCCAGGCTGGCGTGCAGTGGTGCGGATCATGGCTCACTGCAGCCTGGATCTCCTGGGCTCAAGCAATCCTTCCACCTCAGTCTCCCAAATAGCTTGGACTACAGGCATGAGCCACTGCACCCAGTCCTATTTATCTTTTATTGCATACTAATTGGCAAATAGTAGGGATGCAACAAATGGTTATTCCACATAAGAATATGGAAAACTTGGACAATCTATAGATATTGCTGATGGGATGAGCACCAGGGTCAAATTTAAATTTTCTTTTAACATTGTAGAAGACACAAAAGTGCTGAGTGTGTTGTGCTTGAAGGGTAGGAAGGCTGGAAGGGTAGGAGGGCAATTTCATTGGAAAGAGTGGATGCAGGGTTAGAAGACTAGCAGGACAGAGTGAGGAAAGGAAGAGTGAATGGCTTGGTCAGAGTCAAAGACAGCCACAGAAAATGATGTCATGGGCAATATTATTAACATATTTTATTCACACTCATTTCACAAAAATCTGATTTACAGCTTCAGACTATTTTATTTGCATTTAATTTGGCATGGCTTAGATTCTGGTGCCTAATAACAGAACACGGTTTTAGTTCCACCTTGTTCACATCCTTCTTTCTGCTTGACTTCACTACACATCCTTTCCAAGTTACTTCTCTGTCCACTCACCTCCACCCAAACAAAACCCCCAAACACCACCACACTTTTGTGTCAAAGTTATCAGATTATACGGCTAGCTTTACAGGATCCAAATACACCCATATCACAAATATTAGATTGAAAAAAAGGCCTTCGTTGAGAGGATCGATACCTAATGGGATAGAACATGGAAACGTCTTTTGCTACAAACAAATTTTGCAGGAGCTGGGCAAGGTGACATGCACCTGTAGTCCCTGCTGCTTGGGAGGCTAAGGCAGAGGACTATTTCATCTCAGGAGTCTGAATCCATCCTAGGCAATGCAGCAAGGCTCCATCTCTTAAAAAAAAAATAGAGGTAAAAGAAATTTTAAAAAATTAATAACATTTTAAACATTAAAAATATTAAAATTTCAGGGGATAGAATTTGTTAAAAACCGGATAAACCAAACACTGCCAAGATAAGTATATATTCAGAGGTAGAAATAGCCTGATTATGTACACCCAAATGTTATAATGCTATTTGCTAAAATGGCATTCAGTGTTTACTATCATGTATATATTTAGTAGCTATTATTTATCCACATGCATATATACCTGTTCATATATATATACACACACATATGTCTGTACATACATAAATATATAGATACATAGCAAAATTGCACTCGTACTTCTTATATCAATAAAAATAAAAAAGATAAAAAATAAAAAATTTAAAGTTTACAAAATGGTATTTTTAAAAGTTCACAAAAAGATATAC
>NW_026655813.1:0-6523 GCF_009828535.3 Hylobates moloch
GCAAAGGGCCAGAAGACAGCAAGCCTTGGCCATAGCCGCTGTCATCACTCACTCCCCACCTCCTAGGAGAAGGAAGAATGGAAACAAGTCAATTAGTTCATAAAACAGAAACGCAGGAGTCATTGCATCACTCCTTATGGCTCAGTGGCTCAGATTCACTTTATAAAAACATACTAATTTCAATTTCATATGGTATGATTCAAAGAGTCAGAAATTCATTGTCTATCAAGTGGTCTGAATGTTATCCTGCAGAATTTTCTCAGAAGATAAACTGGTTCATCCCTAGGGCTGTGCAATAGTGTCTCAATATCCAACCATTCCCCACTACGTGAATTAGGCCATGTGTTCTTCACTGGAACATTGGAAGACCTCTTGGTGAGATTGTGCAGTTTTAGACACTGGGACATCAAGATAAAAGAAACAGAAGCTCTGAGAACACACAACTTATTTTCACTTGTCCAAAATAATCATCGGATAGTAAGCTTTTATTCATTCATTTTTAAAATTGTCATTGAAAAATGTATCAACTTAGTTTTAGAGGAAAATCAGTGATGTTTGTTAAATTGATCACCAACTTGAAAACTGTCTTTCTGGAAAGAAGAAAAGACGTTGATATCTGTGCCTGCGTCCTTTGGTGAGGCCTGGAGATGACCTGGGAAAAACGCTTGGTGACTGGGCTTCTCTAACCTGGCAGGAAGAGGAGAGACGACACTCGTGGTGTGGGGGCACTGGGGCTCATCGGGAGCTGGAGTGCCCGTGTCCACCACGCTGGGACCTGTGGATGAGGAGGGAGCGAAGGGGTGGAGAGCAGCAGGGTCTGACTGTGCCAAGCTCACAGCCTCGTCTCGGGCCTTGGTGCCCACACGATGGCAGGTGGGCGGCAGCTGCTGACCCACTGTCTTCTTCAGATGGAAGCTGTCCCCGCCCTGCGAGGAACTCTAGTCCCTGAGGTGACCGGAGGGCTTGCTGTCCTTCCCACGGTGGACATCAGCCTGCCCAGAAACTCAGACCACAGACAGAATGCATCATACAAGGGTGCACCCAGGGAGAGAAAACAATAAAACATAAAGTGCGTGACCGGGTCCTTCCACCCTTGCAATTCCCCCGCAGTGATCGTCTTCACAAACTCTGTAAAAATAAGCACGCATGTGCCTTCATATTCCGGATGGTTCCTTCACTTCCTGTCTGTCAATCAGACCTCTTCAAAAACGCCCCTGCCCCCGCCCTCGTTCCTCATCTGGATTTGCCATTTGGTTTCTTTTCTTCACATTCCTCAAATAGCACAAGGCCACCTTCTGAAGGGCACTGAAGTATGTGTTTTACATCAAGGATCATGGCGCCCACTTGGTTTGGAACTTCCTTCTTTGTTCCACCTGTGATCCCGGAGTCATTCGATTGCTCAAAGAGTCATACAGTAATAGAGCTCACAGAAAACCTGTGACATTCCACTCAGACCTTCATTTCACAGATCAGTTAAACTCCGTGGCTTGCCCAGAGCCACATAGCTGGGGAGGGGGAGGTAAGGACCCAGACTGGGGCCCCTTCTCCTCTCCAGGCCTCTCCCCTGCACCACGAGCAGAGACTGACCTACTAGTGTCTACTAAGGCTCCAACACCACCCACCACCAGTCAGAACAGGAGCAGAGCAGAGCTACCCCTTTGCCTTCACCTTATTAAAGGTAGTAGAAAAGAAAAGGTCTCCAGGACTCAGAAGTACTGTTAATGACACCCCAATAGAGCAAATGCAAAACTATTAGATTTATACTGAAGCTGTTCTTTGGCTCGGATGTGATTCACTTGCTTGCCTTTGGGCAAACAGGCTGCTAATATCCTCCTAATCTCTAACAGGCATCCTACATGGTTCTACAGGGAGCAGTCGTCTGATTTTCAGCTTTGCAATGAATTTCTCCAAATATGGTTTAGTGTCAAAGAAAATTCCGGCTTTACTTTTTTAGAACAGGAGAGATGATATGACACAAACTCAGAAACGAAGAGTCTATGCTCACGGACCTGCCTGTCTGTACTGCATCATTTTCCCCTAGCTCTTAACTGATATCAAAACTGAACGTGAGGCATGACTTAGAAACCACGGAGGGGAAGGACAAAGATCTATTATACATATACACACCTCACACCAGTATTCCCAGCAAGGCCAGCATTGCTCTGATCCTGAATTAATATATCACATTGAAAGGAGGAATGTAATAACAATATAAGTGTAATTTTACCACAAGATGCACTGACGTGACGAATGTTTTCAAAAGACACCTCTGTATGAAAGTATCTGTGCTACTATATCCTTGGTGGCATTGTTCTTGCCATGATTTGGCATATTTAGGACAAAGGTGTAAGGTCTTTTTCAGACAGCTACAATTTTTTTGTGTGTGTGAGATGGAGTTTTGCTCTTGTCCCCCAGGCTGGAGTGCAGTGATGTAATCCCAGCTCACTACAACCTCTGCCTCCTGGGTTCAAGTGATTCTCTTCCTCAGCCACTCGGTTAGCTGGGACTACAGGCATGTGCTACCACACCCGGCTAACTTTGTATTTTCAGTAGAGATGGGGTTTCCCCATGTTGGTCAGGCTAGTCTTGAACTCCTGACCTCAGGTGATCCGCCCACCTCGGCCTCCCAAAGTCCTGGGATGACAGACGTGAACCACTGTGCCTGACCAGACAGCTATAAGTTTAATCAGTTCACACAATGGAAAAGGTATCAGCTGGAGATGATAAAACACATGAAGATAGGGTTATCTAAATATTAAAATATTAACTCAAAACTTTAAAAACATTTATTTGGATGTATGTTCTTAGGGTACCTTTTAATCTTAAAAGTATTGCTTTAAATATGAACCCTCCTATTCCTACCCAAGTGAACCATTTCCTTCCCACTTCTATGAAGCATCATGCAGAAACATATTATATATTATTAATGACATAAACCTTATAAAATAATTTCAGATTAACACAGAAGATGAAGATTAATTTAATAGATATTCCTTATGTTCTTATTTAAAAATAATGAATGGTTAATACTTTAAAAGAATGAAATAATTTGCCTGTGGTCACTAATGAAATTAGATAATACATATATAATAATGCCTTTTACAATTTACACTGAAGGAAATAGATGTGCTTTGAAAAGTAAAGTTTGATATAGACAGGCAGAGATAGAAGCCTGGTGTCTAGGTGAGAGATGGACTTAGACCAGCTGCAAACTTGGAGAACTCTGAAAATAAATTCTAAAGTTTTATTTTTTCTCATAAGAATGAACTGCAGCTGTATTTTCAGTTGCACAGATTCTCTCGTTTCATTGATAAAAATGAGAAATGCGGCACTCTTGGCACCACAAAACCTTCTTCAACCCTGATACTCTTGCGTGGGTGAAGTCGTCTCTATTTATTTATGCTTTGCCCTGTTCCACAGGATGCATGAGAAAGCACAGACTTTAAATCATTGCCTTCAACACCCTCATTTTATAGCCAGGAAACAGACAAATGCAGGAGCAAAAATGGATAAGGGTTGGATGACTTAGTGGCAAAGTTAGATACAGCCAAGGGAATCTGATTTTAAGTTTGATATTTATTCCCGTTTCCCAGGCTGCCTTAATTATATCGCAGTAAGAGAAAAGAGGAAGTTTTTCCTTCAATGATGTTTTTCTGAGAAAAATGGGAGAGTTATACACTATTGAGCAGGATGTAATGAAATGAATGTTTGAAAAATGGGCAGCATGTTTAAATGACTCTTTGACCCGAGAGTCCTGACTTTCTCTATCAAATGGTTTGTTGGGCAACAATTGGTCCAAATATTTCAGGTGCTATAAACACAATCATAAAATTAGTTAATTCAAGTATCATGAACATCATCTTCTCAGCATCATTTGCTGGGTGGCTTTTTGATGAGTTTTCTATGGGTTGTGATGATTTGCTGCTGCACTGTGATGTTTATGGGCTCAATAAAGGGAAGGTTCTAAAAAGATTATAGGCACTGAAAAAGGAAATATAACCTTTTCTTTGGGAGAATGGAGCAAAACCGACCAAACAGTTTTGGAATTTCTTGCCTGCCATGAAGAGGTGATGGTTCCCCATTGACATCCTTAGTTGTTTTATATCCTCAACAAAAGTCTTCAAGGGGCAGAATAAAAGTTCCAGATAGAAGACAAACTCTGTTCTGTTTTCAGCGGGAAGCTGATATATCTTGTCAGTTTGAGATCCATGAAGAAGAGTCCTTCATTGAGTAGACACAGAATTCTAACCGGCATATTTTGAATTGACTGGGTGCCTCTGCAACCATCTAGCTCCTGAAAGCACCAATATCCTCTCTATTTTTAAAGTCCTCTCTGGATCATGAACATATGTATAGAGATTACAAAGAAGTCTTGTTTAGAGTTCGATTGGTTCTAATTATGCAGACTGTAGAAGCTGAGTAGGGATTTGAGGATGTTTAGACCCAGGTGGTAACTCCCAAGCTTAGAAAAACATAATGCTCATGACTTTGACTTTGGTGTTTGGGAATTATTCTTCCTGGACTTCATGAGGATAAAAACAAGAAAACTTAAGAATTGAATTGTGTCAATGTTTGAGGTTGAGTATTTCAGTTTTGGTTTGTTTGTAAAGAGTTTTGCGGTTGAACTCCACCCTGGTTTCTCATCATAAATTATCTCCCAATGGGTGGAATGCCATGAAAGATCGCAGGTGATAGATTTTCCTTGTACCTGGCTGATGAAGCCTCTCCATTTGCATGGCTCTCTCCTCAATGACTTTCATGTGCTCTGCTCCAAGGCTGCGATTTCAGCTTTCTCCCTCCAGCAGCCGTACTGGCTGCGGAGTCCACGTGCAGCTCAGGGCTGTTTCCTATTCCCAGTTCTTTTGCGCAGCTCCTGTACTAATTTTTCAACTTGGTGCCAATGCTCTCCCCAGAGATATCTGGAATATTTTCAAGATTTTAAAATCAAATTGTGTTTCTTGCATTGATGGATTAAGTGGTTTATTTAAACAGCACATTGCAAATTTTATTCTCCACCAGAACACTTAGGAAAGAATGTCCTCCTAAAATCAGTATACAAAGATTTGGTTTTGTTTATGATTAGCTAAATCAGAAAGTTTAAAAAGTATTAATGTGAAACTACTTTGTATGATGGAATAATGGTGGATCCATGTTATTGCACATTTGTGAACCCCATACAATGTGCTGCAGCAGGAGAGAGCCCTCACGTCATCTATGGACACTGGGTGATGGGATCTGTCAGGGTGGGTCCATCCATGGCAGCCATAATGGTGGATCCATGTTATTACACATTTGTGGAACCCCATAGAATGTGCCGCAGCAGGAGTGAACCCTCTCGTAAGCTATGGATGCGGGGTGATGCCATCCGTCAGGGTGGGTCCATCATGGCAGCCAGTGGTGCCGTTTTGGGAGGTGGATCATCAGGGAGCCTGTGCACCCTGGGGGATGGGGCCGTATGAAAGATATCTGTGCCCTCTGCTCCATTCTGCTGTGGACCTAAAACTGCTCTTTAAAAAAAGTCGTTTTTTTTTTTGAGACAGGGTCTTAACTGCGTTGTCCAGGCTGCAGTGCAGTGACCCAGTCTTGGTTCACTGCAACCTCTGCTTCCCGAGTTCAAGTGATTTTCCTGCCTCAGCCTCCCAAGTATCTGGGACTACAGGCGTGCACCACCAAGCCCAGCTAATTATTTTGTATTTTTAATAGAGATGGGTTTTCACCACGTTGGCCAGGCTGGTCTTGAACTCCTGACCTCAAATGATCCCTCCGCCTTGGCCTCCCAAAGTGCTGGGATTACAGGTGTGAGCCATTATGCCCAGCTTAAGAAAAGTCTATTTTTAAAAGAACACTGACTTGAGAGAATGAAGGAATGAAATAGTTGGCTTGGTGGATTCAACAGACTCAGGACAAGGTAAAATGGATAAAGGAATATGGCACTGTTGCTGCAGTGTGAATGGCTGTGAACGGCGCATACACCAGCTGACGTGATGTGGGCATCCCCAGCTGTGGCACCAGGGCCAAGTGGAGAGCTAGTTTGACCAGGATTGAAGTTTGACCAAAGAGTAGGAGATGCACAAGCCTGGAGAAAGATGAGAGTCGTTGCCTGGAGACAGCTGTAGCGACTGGCCTGGAATTGAGGATGGAAGTGGAGGGAGGGGTGGATCCTGTGGAGGCGAGGGGAAGTGGCGTGGTGGCTCGCTCCTCCTTCACCTGCACACCAGCCCTGTGCTTTCTGGATGTGTTTCCTAGAGCTGCTGTTACAAAGTAAAACAACATCAATTTCTTCTCTGAATTCTGGAGAAGTCCAAAATCATGGTCCTGGCAGGGTGGGTTCCTTCTGGGAGGTCTGAGGGAAATCTGAGGCTTTTTGTCCTGCTTCAAGACTACTGGCTGTCCTGGCATGGCTTGGTCCCTACGGCTGCGTTACTCCAGTCGTGGCCTCTGTCTTGGTGTCACCTGCTCCGCGTGCATCTCAGTCGTGGCCTCTGTCTTGGCGTCGCCTGCTCCGCGTGCATCTCAGTCGTGG